>NW_019424847.1:0-1528 GCF_000390285.2 Anoplophora glabripennis | reverse complement strand
TATTTGTTCCATCATTGGCGTATTTTATAAAGGAGTGAAACAGTCAACCCTATTTTATTAGAAATTTTTTATATGAAGCAAATTATTTATTTAAATATATGTATCGGGAAGACTGATTTTTTGCGCAACTTTTTTACCTCCTGTAATTTTTCGATAAAATCAATAGTTTTCTAGTAAAAAAATTAGATGCGTCATCGTTTACTAAAGGGGTTATTGCGAAAATTTGTAAAAATAAAGTAGGCGCATGTCATAACAAATAAATTGTTATTTATCATATTAATAAATTGACACTTTCTGACAATAAGCTAGTAATTTAATAATAACATTAAGAATAATTTGCTATTCATTAATGAAAAATGGTTGATAACTTATGACTATATGACATGTATTAGGTAACGTTATTTATCTGAAATAAAATTTAATACAAACGAACAACAAGAAATGCAAAATTTAATTTAAAGAATATTCTGGAAATAATTTCCATTTTGCTGTAAGCATAACCTAATACATCTGTTGAAGTTATAACGCACTCGCGCAAAGAGTTCTTGGTTATTGCAAAGGTCATTTGCTGCCTGAAATATCCTTAAGCGTAGTTCTTCTAAGGAGGCAATTCCATAGGCGTTAAGTCAGGTGAACGTGCAGGCCAACAAACAGGGGCATCACGACCATGACCAATCCAGCGATTCGGGTAATTTAAATTTAACCATTCTCTAACGGCAAGTGTGCCCCATCGTGCATTTACCACATCACCTGACGTGCAGCGAGAGGTACATCCTCAAGTAATGTTGGAAGATTTTCGTTAAAAAATCTAAGATACTCCAAGCCTTCTTCCACCGAGGCCAATTTTTGTTTATGAGGAATCGGTCGGTTTGGATATCTTTGGTGGTATAATCTTACTGCAGCGTTACTATTTTTTCTGAATTCGAACAACACTTGGCTCATGTCGACATATTCGTAATTGGTATAAATATTATTAATAATATTAATGATGATAATAAATTAATCAATTGGTACTAATTATTGGTTGACAGAAAGTGTCAATTTATTAATATGACAAATAACAATTTATTTGTCATGACATCCGCCTACTTTATTTTTACAAATTGGTTTTGTCAAAAAATTACAAGAGGTAAAAAAGTTGCGCAATAAATCAGTCTTCCCAACAAATATTTATAAATCAATAATTTGCTTCATATAAAAAATTTCTAATGAAATATTGCAATGGGGTTGACTGTTTCACTCCTTTATAAAATACGCCAATGATCGAACAAATGTTGAAAAGTTGTCTCTTTATTAGCAGAATGCTCATACCAAGTTTCGTGTCTCTAGCACTCCTCATGTTAAAGAAAAGAAATTAAAATGTGAATTTCAATCCCCTTCTTTAAGAGGGTATATCGCCTCAGGGGTGCAACTTTCATAAAAGGTATTTTTACATCAATCCTCTTATTTTTGGTTCTACATTCACTGGTACCATTTTTGCTACTTCATTTAAAAACACCCTGTATAGGTATATTTGAAACAATAAATG
>NW_019424846.1:0-1524 GCF_000390285.2 Anoplophora glabripennis | reverse complement strand
AGTACGCCTGGCAACATTACCAAAGTCTTGTTTATATGTTGCTAGGATACGCTTAGGTATGCGGGCCGCTGTATTTGATTCTTCCTAAAATTCTGCTGGTGGTGTACTCTACCGGCAATTCGGAAATTTAAAACTGCTGGCCTATACCAGGAGCGGTCTGTGGCGATAGCTATTTTGTCTGTGGTAATATTTATCCATTTCCTGTTGGTGAAAATTAACAATTCTTTTAGGCGACGACCTAAGCTTAACAAAAATATTCTTGGATGGTATCAATTCTGATACGTTTCTGTATATTATACAGATATTATCAAACAGAAGTTAGCTATAGAATACGAATTTCATAAATTTTTCTATATTTTTATGTCCAGAGCACACAAACACCCTGTGTGTAAACACTTAGGACCCCTCCTCGTTACTTGTCCAATATTTTTTTTAAATATAAAATTAAAAGTATAAAATATAATATGTATCTGCATAAGGTAAAACTTTGTGTAAAATTTCAAACCCTAAATTTAAAAAAATATTAGTTGCTCATAAAAATATTCTTTATTGTAATTTTGTCACCCTGTACCTTGAGGCAGAAGTACCTAAATAAAAAAAAGCATAAGGAAAATTGTACTAATTTCACGTAAAGAATCTGATGTTAATGAGTTGACATACTTTTTTATAATACTCTGTATAATATTTTATACAGTAACTAAATTATATATTTGTAAATAGGTAACTATTATGTTTTTAGTTGTTGTTTGATACGTTTGAATATGTTGAAAATTTGGTTGATTGAATGATTTGTTTATTTGATTATTTGGGCGCCTTTATGATTGTGTTGTTTTGAAAATTTTGTTGTGATTTTGTGGTTCCTCTTGATCTGGGTTAATTTTTACTAGCTTGCTTACACTGATTTTTTAAATGAAATATATTGTAAATGTGACAAATATCGATATATTAGACAATTGGGTTTTAGTTTGAAGTTTTTATAATTGACAACTTTTTTTTTTATTTTACGAGAACTAAATAAATGAATACATGAAATTTCCCCTTGATATCTACTGTTACAGTGCAATGTTATGGTTTATATACTGTGAACATGTCAGTGCTTTACAAACAAATTGTGACTATATCATATGCATATGCGGTGAAATTTTAATAATAGAATTATTTAGCGCTTTGAATTCATAATTTAAACGTTTAAATTGGCCAAGGTATGTTGACAACTTACGAAGCGTTGAAGTATAATGTTGGTTGACTATCCTACATAGGATCGAACTGAACTTGAATAGCCTCGTTGGTAAACTGCCACGATGAAATCCGAGATCTCCTTAGGCTGAACTCGACCGGGATTTTATCTATCAGTGACATTTCCCCGCCAAGATGACTAGATAAGTATAACTTTTTCACGAACTTATTTATTTTTATCGATTGCAATTGTTTGTTTTAGGAGCAGACTAGCGATGTTGCTACTTCAGGAATACATGGGAGACTGGCTACTGCAAGCCCGGAAATTACTTTTATTAAACGTTAAAA
>NW_019424845.1:0-1524 GCF_000390285.2 Anoplophora glabripennis | reverse complement strand
AGGCAAAAATAAAGTTATCATATGTTCATACAAGCGTAAATTTAATAAATAGTCACCTAAATTACTGAAATTATCATAAGTTTCATCTGAAATAGGAGACGTACCAGTCGAAAATGGTCCTAGGGCAAACATCGAAGTTACGCCCCTTAGATACAACTAAATAAAACAGTCATGAATATTACAAAATATTTTTGTTGTCAGTTTTAGAACGAAAATTAGTCCGTAAAATTGCACTTTTAATAGTATTAAATTTAAAATTGCACCTTCCTTCTCGCTGGTTCGCGAAAACTCACCACACGCGAAATTTGCGGAATTATTTAAATATGTATTATACAGGGTGATTCACAAACGGTGGCCAAAAATGAAACCTCGTATTGTTTGGTGCATTTTAAGGGAAGTCTTTCCTATAAAGTTTTTATCTTAAATTTTTCTTTAATAATTTAAAAACTAGTATGTGAAATAATTTGAAATTGGGCACATGTGTTTATCTAAACATTCTCCAAAATCTGAGGCCTTTTTCTAAAATTTAGATGCTTCAGTAGCGGAGATGCATGGAATCGGCGGCATATTTTTATAAATAAAATAGTACGCCACTGCTTTACGGCAACAATCATGCTATTTTCGGATTCGTTTTTCAATTTACTGCAAATTACTACTATCTCATGTTTTTCGAAAAAAGCCTGATTTTCGAATAAAACTTAAAAAACGAATTAAAAACACCATACCTCAACCCACTGGATTTCTTTTTGTGGGGGTCTGTTAAACTCCTGGTATACAGTGAACAAATTAATACACTTGAGCAGTTAGAAGAAAGAATAAATAATGCTTTTCATCAGATTCAAGTAACAATAAATCTCGAACAAATTACATTTTCGTTACTAAAAAGATGTGGGGACTGTGTTCGTGGAAATGGAGGTAATTTTGAGCATTTACTAAAATAAAATCATTAAAATGATGACTAATATTATTAATTTCTTTATTCGTTTAAATAACCGAATGATTAGTGTTTGTCATGTCATTTGAGTAACAGCGTTCTCAGTTCGTTTATTAAAGTTTTACTCGAGAATCAGGCTTTTTTCGAAAAACATAAGAGAGTAGTAATTTGTAGAAAACTGAAAGACGAATTCGAAAATATCATTATTGTTACAGTAAAGCAGTGGCGTACTGTTTTATTTATACAAATATGGAGCATATACATTTTAAAAAGAGGCCTCAGATTTTGGACAATGCTTACATAAGTACATGTGTTCAATTTCAAATTATTTCACTCACTAGTTTTTAAATTATTTAAAAAATTAAAAATATTTTTTTTAAGTTTAATACCCTGTATCTTTTTAACGGAGCATCCTAGATAAAAACTTTATAGGATAGACTCCCTTTAAAATTCACTCTGTATTGGTTTATTTTGTTTAGTTTAAAATTTGACAATTTTGTGCCCCTCTTTGAATGTCGCAAGGCCTATCTGCTTCACCCTAGGTACGCCACTGTCTGAGATTAATTATTTCTACCATTAGATTTCAACAA
>NW_019424844.1:0-1531 GCF_000390285.2 Anoplophora glabripennis | reverse complement strand
AGGGCTTCAATAACTCATTTTTAGAAAAAAAAACAATATATATTATCGCGTTACTGTTAAAAATGTTGTCACCGCGCTCACAGTAAGTGGAAATTGAGGGGAATTAGTCTATTTTCGTGGATAAAAACTTGCATACTGTAACTTCGCAACCGAGACAGATACATTATATGCAAATTTGGGGATGACACAGCTAGAACAGTGTAATAACATCGCGTTACTGTTAAAAATGTTGTTATCGTCGTTCTTGGTGGTGAAAATTCGAAAAATTCGCAATTATTCAATTTTTGTGGCTGAACAAATACATATGTATTGTACTTTCGAAACCGAGAGAGTTGTATTAACTAATTTGGACAGGACATAGCTAATACAATGCGAAACATCGCCTTAATGTTAAAAATGTTGTCACCGCCGTTCTTGGTGGTGAAAATTCGAAATATTTGGAATTATTTAATACATACACAGGTATTGTATTTTCGAAACCGGGAGAGTTGCGCCAATCAAATTTGGACAGGGCATAGCTAATACAATGCGAAACATCGCTTTAATGTTAAAAATGTTGTCACCGTCGTTGTAGTGAGTGAAAAATTGAGTGGGACTGGAATTCCTTAACTTTCATGGATAAAAATACACATGCAGTACTTCGCAACCGAGAGAGATGCATTAACCAAGTTTGGATAATTATATTATATCCAAAGAAGAAGAAGAATGTCTCGAAACCAGGCCATGCCTATTTGAAAATTTTATAAAAGTGAAAACAAGGAAAATGAGTGCTTGATTCATAGACGTGCATTTGAAAAAGATAGGGGGTAAATAAAGTGTGTCGGTATGAGATGCAAACTTTTAATTGATTGTTTCTGTTGATTGTGAGTCAAATAAGTTAAGAGTATCTTAAACTTCGACGAAATTATATGAAAACAAATTTGAGATTCAGTCGCTTGAAAACAAGTGACAAAATATTTTTGATAAGATGTGACACAAAATATAAATGTTTAATAAAGTAACCACTTCTTAATCACTTCGATTATTTATGATTTAGACATGTCAGTCAGCTTCCGGTTTTTAGAGAGAGAATGTGGGAACTTTATCTCATGTTAAATCCTTTAAGACGGCAATTAACGTCTGATTTATCGGCAGTTTTTTTCTTATCATACCTTCAAAGTATTCATAACTTTTTCTGTTTCTATTATAGTTGTTACGATCTCAATTGGAACCGCATAAAATCATTCAACTCATAAATTCTACGGAATCCATAGACGTCCAGAAAAATTTTGTCCTGTCTCGTCTAGATATACTATATTCCAAGCTATATTACCATATAATTATCATACGATTGTCAAGTTTTTTACGTTTAAAGTCGCATTGTAATAACGCATGTCGAAAAATATTTAAAGATTTATAATTATAATCAGGATAATCGCTTAATTTATCTCGAATCACGTTTAAAGTAGGAACTTTATTTTCTTTATACATATTATAAATGATGCACCGCATTATCTATCACATTGTTCACTATTTACAATTTTCAAACATT
>NW_019424843.1:0-1525 GCF_000390285.2 Anoplophora glabripennis | reverse complement strand
AGTTGGCTGTGAATAACACCGCTTCCAGGAGAAATCTGTCACCGGCCGTGCGTCCGAACGTGCACTCGAATAGACTTTGCCTCCTGTCAACCAAAGTATTCCTGTTCCTGATTGCCGTTTGCTTATTTATGCCATTTGTGTATTGCTTGCTTTGCTTTCTCCTTGGCTGGTATTAACTCCGCATAATTTCCGTTGCTTTGCTAGAAACCTCCGACGATATTTATTTGTAGAATTAGAGCAGCCCGTAATTTATTTTTCTTTGTTTCAGAGCCATTTGGAATCGGCATATTTGTTGATTATTTACTACTCTGATTTGCTAACTTTCTTTTCCTTTCTAGCACCGACCGCAACAAAAACCGAATAACTATTTTGGCGTACCGTAAACTAAACGCCTAATACTGCATTTGCCTACCGTAACGATTTTTGTGTCCTGACCACCGATATTTGACTATGTTTTAATTTGGTATTTATTTACAGCGCCGGGAAATCGAGTAGGCATTTTTAATACCGTAATAAATAATTGCTCTAACCAATTTTATTTTATCCACACCGTTTGTAAATTATTTTTACATTTCTGATTTTAGTTGTTTATAATATTTGTAGTTAGAATCTAGTTTACTTTTGATTGTTTCAATTTCCGTAGGCCTTAGTAATGTGAAATAAATCTAGTACATATATTTCCAGTTGTATTCATTCTTAACGCCGACAAGATTGATAAAATTCCGATCAGAAAAAAGTTTTACTATCTTTTTGTGATCTACACTGATAAATCTGTTTATTTTAAAAGGAAAATAACACTACACTCAGAGAACTACTTTGATTAAAAGTAAGAGAAATATAACCTACCCCTGGATTTAAACTTTCTTCACTGCAGCTATCCCGAGTGGAGTTTCCCCCACGTAAAAGATAGGGAAACTGGCGCCCGAGACAAACCGAACAAAAAGATTTAATCCGCAGTACGTTCCTGTGACGTCACTCACCATCGCCGGCTGTCAACCTCCGCTGCCGATAAAATAGTAGTCTAGGGTCGTCACAAAATTAGGCGTCCAAATAGGGACATCAGTGACGCCAATAAAAATAGTAAATTAGAATTCGAAATTGTGAATTAAGATTCCGTTTAGAGTTGGTAGTCTACCAGGGGGCGGCCACAAGTAACGTCAGAACTGTCACCACCAAAATCAAAACCCAGTAAAGTACGTTACACCACCCCTGGAACAACATAAGTACTTTATCAACAAGTCTATATGAATACTAATGAATTAATATGACTGTTCGTACACACGCCACTATTAGAGCTAAAAATTATTTTTTATATTGAAACAGAACATTTTTGGATCATAATTTATAAAGCAAACTATCATTAATTTTCTATGTAGAATCACACCCTTAAATATTCGCTTATAATTAAGGATCATCCTGTATATAGACCATAACGTCGCCTGTCGGCTGTACTCTCTTAATTTTATATTCAAACTATGGCAATGCCACATTTTCAGACACATTTTTTAATTTCTTAGAGACATAC
>NW_019424842.1:0-1532 GCF_000390285.2 Anoplophora glabripennis | reverse complement strand
CGAGGTCAGGTTTTACAGTGGACTAGTTTCCAGTGCCGTGCAGAAGTGTATTTTTAAATCATTTTCGAACTGCCCTTTTTGATTTTTTCTTTACAAAATTGTATTTGTGAGGGTCCTCTGTACATCCAGAATTTTTTTGTATTGAATCACCCTGTATATTAATGATTTATATTTAGTGCCCACGGAAAGTGAGATAATTAGTTTTGCGGATGATACCACTATATTTTATACAGGTAATGATTGGAGATTTAAAAGAAAAAGCTGAAAAAGATTTTTAAAATATTGCATTATGGATGAACAGCAGATTATTAACTATTAACTACTCAAATACATTTTTTTATGCCTTTTACTTTCTACAGTAATAAATTACCAAGTTACCACAAGGTTGAAATCAATGAAAAAATAGTAAATATAAATATAACAAATAAAATAAAATATCGAGGTATATTTGTTGATTCACATTTAAAATGGAATATTGAATATGTTGTTAAAAACTGCGATGTCTTTTAAGCAAATTTAAATTTTTCCGAGATATATTAGATGTTAAACAAATGAAACTTTTATATTTTGTTTTAGTACAACCCCATAGCAAGTGCATGTGTTAGCAAGGGTAATGAACAACTATGTAAAAAAAATTGGAAATAACACAGAAATGGTTAATAAAAATTGCATTTAAAAAAGATTATACTTACCCAACTGCTATCACTCTACGAAGAGACTCAAATCTTTGATCATCGGCAACTATTCTTTCTAAGTATTTCCACTTATCTTTATAAATATCCAGACGATATAATTTTTTTTTATCACGATATATCTACAAGTTCTAGGACTGATCTAGAGTACCTAAAATTAACCAAACTATTGGTCAAAGAAGTTTCACCTTTTTAATTCCATTTATATTTAAACTATAAATTATATGTCTCTATACAGGGTGTCCCGATACTTGATACAAATTTTGTTAGTGAAAATTACATTAGCAGACAGTAAGATTTTGTAAGCTCTTATTTTAAAAATATGTACATAGTAATTATGTCCAATTAAAAATTAAAAAAAAAATTGTGGAGGCGCCGCTCGATATCACTGTGACATAAAATCACAAATATTTCCTAAAATGTTAAGTTTACCGAGTTGAATCAAGAGTGTATTATCGTTGGCAAATTCTTCAGGGAACTTATTTTTTATGCAGACAGATTGCGATAGTCATCTACGCAAAAATTGTGGGTTGTTAACCATTGGGTCCGTCCCTGGCATTCTGGGCATAATGAAGTTTCACTTACAACATCAAAAACAAGCTGAACGCATGTGTTATCGATCACCAAATTTGCATCATGCTAGTTAATAGTTTAGAGACTGTAAATAAAAATTAGGTATTTACCAAAAATTTTTATGAACATGTTATAAATAAGGTTTTATATTCTTACATGTATTGATTTGGTTCAAGTTTTGTTTGAAATTAATTTAGTATTTTCTTATATTATTATTAATATCAGAGCTATAGAAGAATCTATTTTAAATGGGAGAACCTCTATTCA
>NW_019424841.1:0-1531 GCF_000390285.2 Anoplophora glabripennis | reverse complement strand
AAATCATCTCCTGAAATATTTTTATTATTTTAAATTAAAGTAACGTTCATTGATTAAAATAAACTTTTACTAAGTAAAATTTTGTATATACATTTGGTATGGAACTAATTCATATTTCAGGATTATTTAAATTTTCCACCAAAAATTTTGTATAGGTTAGGTTTCTTTCTAACTGTCATTGTAGATGGTTTACTTTTAATATAATTTTACAAGATCTTAAATGTAATTAACCTTTTGCAATTTTTCAGGGGAAAGTTGTCTAATAAAGTTTACAATTATGTGTTTCAGTTAATTTTATGTAAATACGAGAGTTGCTTTTTATATTTCGACAATAGAGAACAAAAAAGTACTTTTGCATGCGCTTGAACTGATTCCAATTGAGGTACGTCCAAAACATGCATTTTAAACGCAGTAACTGCTTCTTCAGGCGTCGAAAAATATTGTCTTCGTAATTTATTGATGTGCGGAAGTAAAAAAAGGTCATTGAGTGTCAAATCAGGGTGTACAATGGATGGCTCGTCAATTCGACTTTTTCGATTCTCAAAAAGTTTCTTGTTTGAGCCAATATGTGAGAGCTCGCATTGTCCTGCTCGAGATTGATGCTTCTTTGGCGGTTGGTTTCCCTTATTTTTCCAAGACTTCTGGCAAATAAATCGTCGTGTATCATTCATAATTGACCATCCGACGTTGCACTAATGGTACAATTACCATATCTCCCATTTCTCCGAAAAAACAAGCGACCATTTGCTTAGCGTTTCGTGCGAGAACAACTTTCGTTGGATCTGACTCATCTTGAAAGACCCATACAGTCGACTACTGGCTCATACGGATAGGTCCATGATTACGTTGTCATAGACGTGATTTGAATCGTCGCGATTGTATTTCTTGAGCATTTCTTTCGACCAATCGACACGACGAGCCTTTTTTCGAGCGTTTATCAAATTATGTGGGACCCAACGCGAACAAATTTTTTTGGTGACCAAATGGTCATGCAACTTTGAATGTATGCTGGTCCCACTAATGTCCAAGGATGCTTTGATCTCACGATAAGTCACATGACGATTTTGCAATATCAGTTAACGTACAACATCAATGTTTTCTGGAACAACAATCGATTTTGGACGACCTTCACGAAATTCGTCAGTGAGCGAACCACGACCGCGATTGAATTCCATATACAGAGTGATCCAGAATTATTAATGGCGCCGCTACTTACAAATATTTTGTGTCCCGCTCTCGTATTATTTTCCCTCTTCGTAGTTGGCAACACTGACAGTGATTTACTTGGTCAAGTGGCGGATTAAGTGCAGTGGCAATAGGGTCACATATTCATTTCAATCACAAAAATACAACACAAAAAAATGGATTAAATAAAAATGGTTTAGATATTTATTATTATTATTATTATTATTATTATTATTATTATTAACCTCAAAACTAACAAAACCGGTACAGTGAAGAGATTTTGTTTCTAAATCGCTTAGATTTTCTAAAACGTTGGACATAAATTGCGCGTATAAACGCCCCCTTA
>NW_019424840.1:0-1525 GCF_000390285.2 Anoplophora glabripennis | reverse complement strand
CTGCAGGGGTGCCAAAATGAATGCAATCAGGGCTGTTTTGAGGCGCGAGGCGATAATAAACACACAATAGGCCTCGCAGGAGCGACGCGTGTCGCTGAGGTCGTCATTGTGGACAACCAAGGCGATGATTTTCGTCATAGGCGCGCAAAGTAAATATTTTGTTGGTTGTTGTATATGTGATTATTTAATTAGTATCTGCATCTACAAAATTTTATAAAGTTGACTATTAGAAAAACTGATGTATCCGGCAAAATATCGAAAAAGTTATCTTAATTTAAATTTATAGATATTCTTATTAAAATGTTTGGCATTAATTTTGAAATTTCTTAAACGTATACCTAACCTATACGTTAAGGTTGATTCTATGTCACAAATTAATAAAAAAAAGGTTCTATAAGCTATTTTTTTGTTGATTTTTAAAGAAAAAGTTATTCTTGATAAAAAGTTTTGCTTATCTTGGGAAGCCATGGGCAATAATCAAATATGTAATAAAACATACAGGGCGTCCAAAAAATTTCATAATAATTTATTAGCCCAACAGAAGTAATTCCATTTATAGAGATAATTACATTGAAATAACTACATAATAACATCAGAAGAACAAAAAACAAAAAAAAAAGAAGGAAGATACAAAAGTTCAAGTGCAGGAGTTAATTGAATATACTTAACCTAAGACATGTAACTTGAAGCAAAGAGAGGCATCAATTACGATCATGGTTTACTATACTCATACATAACATTTTAACCGAACAATCGTTTATATCGCAAGTGTTACAGATAGAATTAAATGTCTTCCACATAAAATAAACTGGGGACTTTAACAATAAGTTTGTGCAAGCCCTTGGCAAATAAAAAGTTGCATGATTCCTCATCTCAGCGCGTGGTACTAGAAAACTTAGTTGCTCTAGCAAATCTGGGCAATCAGTTTTATTATAAATTAGATTATAAAGGAATTTTACCGACTTACAACGACTGCGGGTTTCTAAAGTTTGGAAGTTAAACATATCTAATAATGTATCGTGATTGAAACCCTGAGCCGGTAGCCCTAAAAAACAATAATTTCAAAAAACGCCTTTGAACATTTTCAAGGACATCAGGATGTAATAGGGATTCCAAATCAATGAGCAATACTCAAGCTTCGATCTAACATACGCATAATACAGAATTTCCGAAGCTTTGATATTAGTGAACGAATGACAATTGCGGACTATAAACCCGCTCATTTTCCTGGCATGTGATTGTATTTGATAAATGTGATCAACAAAACTCAAACGGGAATCAAATAAATCTCCTAAATCTTTCATTGTTTCCACATATTGCAAACTCTGATTTAACAAGTCTCACTCTTCCATTGCCCATAATCACAAGTTCATGGTATCACCATACTTGCAACATCAGAAAATTGCTACATTAGTGTATTCTGCATAAACGAAATACTCCTTAAATATATAATGAAAAAACATCTGAAATTAAACGGAAATTAAAATATATTCTCCTCCCCTCCATCCCGGCACGCCAGTGCTGA
>NW_019424839.1:0-1526 GCF_000390285.2 Anoplophora glabripennis | reverse complement strand
TTGCAGCCCCACGTTGGGCGCCATGACGTAGATTCGCCTCATTCATGCCTACTCCCGGCTGCGGAAACCTGTTAATGTTTCCTCTGAGCATCATCATGGGGTTGTAGACCCGCATGACTGAATGACGGGATCTTGTGGGTTTTGAAGAGGTTCAGGTGGAGATTTTACAATCTACTTGTTTGTGGGACGGGTGCGACCTAGACGGCCGTTGGAGCACTAACACTAATTTCTTCTCCAATTTGGAACAGTTGGAAATTGTTTTGGGTTTGGGTTTTTTGTTTGACCTTGTATAGCACTTTTTTCTGCTCTGATACCATAGTGTCTGAACGTCACCGTCCTTATTTACTAATGTTTTGCATTGTGTACAGCTTCCGTAGAGTACCTGTACGTAAGCTTACGAAAGCTTGAGTTTCAACGTTTAGCTGAGAGCGTTGAGGTCGAATGTGGGTGTATTTTTAGTTTTTTTTTGAGATATAATAAGTCAAGAATGGCATATAGGTATAATTTATTCAGATTTAAATATGCATACAGCAATCAGCCGTTTCTATTCAATTTTCGGATATCGAAGCGGGTTATGCTCTCACCAGGTACCTGGCTGGCCCTAGCTGAAGAACTGCAAATGTTGCGGGTGCACGTTCGTTCGACAGTAGGGCGAATTGCGGTAGAATTGTTACTGCGGAATCTGGTTCAGTAGCATCAAAATTTGGACCATGACGTTGGGCAGTTCTGCCAGGTTTCACTGTTTTTTTGTAGTTAGCTATCTCAAACCAAACAGAGTGTGGACCCGGAGGCGTTCTGCGGGGTAGATTTTGAGATAGATCCATTTTGTGAAAATTTCGAACTTTTTGTTTTCTCTGTTTCTCATCGATGGTCTCAGAGAAAGCTTTGGTACTCGTCGTTGCCATCATTCGATGAAACGGGACGACGAGGGTGTTTCGTTTCGTCGTGGCGACTCGACGATCGAAAATTGGAAACATTGATTTTTCAGGTTCGCTGTAGACGTGTTCAGGACGATTGCACGTCGTTGGCATTGTTTACAGATCATCGCACGGAAATTTCTAAACATCCGCGATTTTTATATATAAACTTTGTATAGGCTCGTCGGCTTGGTTGTCTATGGTGTGGCGAGGATCTCGCATGATAGAAGACCGATCGCGTAATTTTTGGAGCCTCGAGTGGCGGATTCGAAACATCTGCCAAATTTTAGTATGTTATCGGATCCTTCATTTTCGTCACAGGGTAGCTACGAGCCTTGTAAGTGGTCTGCCATGGGTGCATTTGCAATGGGAATATTGATTTTGAGCGTTTTAGTTGATGGATTCAAAACATAGGCGATTTCTAAACAAACAAAAGGAAAGCTAAAATTCATTTTGTCAGATCTTGCCGAAGCCCCCGAATATTATCTAGCTTATTCAATTAATTGCTTTTATGATTTTCAAATATTCACTGTTGTAGATGTAAAATATATGTTTTAAACTTGTCGCATAACCTTTAGATTTTATATATAAATTATTATTATATATTCA
>NW_019424838.1:0-1530 GCF_000390285.2 Anoplophora glabripennis | reverse complement strand
TCAAATAAATCGTAATAAAGTGTTTAGTTTTCATTTTAACAGCTTGTAAGGAAACCGTATTGTAATTTATAAAGTCCACTATATTACATCATCCTATTTTAACACATGCGCGCAGATTTGCATCGTAGATTAAACTAAGTGTTTATTGCAAATATATATTCAGGAAATGTTGGTATTCAGCCATCATAAACTATTCTTATTCTTCTTACTTCGCGACCTTTAGCTTGCAGTTTCTACTTCCACTTTATACGATCTTATTTATGTATCCATAATTGAATATTGAATGTGTGTAGCACATTTATTAGACGTGCTAACCTTTTCCTCAGTTCCCTTTAATGAAAAAATGAGACAGGAACACTTTATTCTTCTATTGCTAACTTATTAGGATAATACAGCAAAATGTTAAGAGAACAGTTTATTCTCGAAGAGTTTGAAAATTAAGAAAGTCAAACATTTGCTTGATTAAGATGCCCACTCACCTATATATGCTTTTTGTTAACGTACCTACCTTTACCATAATTTAACATGTACAGGGTGGTTGATTTTCGATGGTTTTTTGGTGTACAGACAAAACGGTGATAGATACAAAAAAATCTGATATCGTTGTCCCGTCCTCTTTTTTTGAGTTTACTTTGTAACAGAAGATCTTGGCTAACTTGATTAATTTTAGATATACAGGATTTTTTAAAAGATCGTCCATTTACATTAACCTCTCTATCTCCGTTGTCATTTTTAGAAGAAAAAAGCTTGAACATTATTTGTTCTATTTCTTATGAGGAAGCCATTGGCGTACTCAGATCTTTTACAAATCGCACAGTTTTTCCGGTGTTATATCAACATAGATTTTTTTAAATGGAACCTTTCAAAATTTATAAAATCAAGTTATAGTCGTTCAACAAGCTTTCAATCAGTCAAAAATAAATTAACTGTCAATATTAAACAACAAAAGACGAATACTAAATAAATCGCATGGCCAACTGAAAGAATACCTATACATTTTTTGCATTTTTCTTCATTTAGGCAAACAAAAAAGTATCTATTATACAGTGCTATCCAAAAAGTTTGCACCATATGGGAAAAAACTTTATGTATAAATTTAATAGATTCCTTCGATTGTCAGTTGTCTCTGCATGTCATCAAATCAAAATAGCGCCCATCGAACCTCATAAAACATTTGTTATATACGAGGGGCAATCGAAAACTTCAAATCGGCCCAAGAATAAAGTACCTTTATTTTCAAAAAAGAAAAGTTTTTTGTCTCTAAAAGATTAGGCCGAATATAAAACTCAGTTCATTATGTTGAAAACGCGATTCCTGACAATTTTGCAACTTTCCCTCGTACCATAATTCGAACGAAAACATCCATGACTAAAGTCACGTTTTTTTTAATACGCTTCTACGAGAATAACATTATAATTCCTGAAAACAAGTCGAATCAGGAACTAATAAGGCCGTTATAAAAAATAATGCAGAAAATAAGATCAAATTTGGTGCAAACTTTATTTTTTGTTCAAAAATAATATAAAAACT
>NW_019424837.1:0-1532 GCF_000390285.2 Anoplophora glabripennis | reverse complement strand
TAACATGAAAATTTTCATCAATTGTCAAATTTTATAATAAATTTCACAAATGTCAAAGCTAAAGGTGGCTTTGTAAGAATACCCGGAGATGACCTAAAAAAACGTAAAATAAAGAATATTTGATTAATTAATTTATAGAATTGTGTATAAAAATAAAAGGACATTTGTTAAAAATGTGTTGGGTATAACTAGTGTTGTGAAAAAGTGATTGAAAAGGACATCCAAAGAATGAAAAATTCTGTGTATGGACCTTAAGCAAAGCTAGGGACAGAATATTCAGGAAGGATGAGAAAAACAAAAAAAAATATTGATTGGTTACCTACGGCTTAGATTTTGCAGGATGTACAGCGTGGAGAGGCAGCTCCCGAAAAATAAAGCAAGGAAAAACAGCCCAAGAAAGAAAATTAAACACTCACCAGTTAAATCCACAGTTTGTCAGAGTTCAGAGAAAGTTATTTTGTCATCCCATGAAAATTTTTCGCTACCAGCAGTATAAAGCAGTTCCAAAGCAGTTTCCAGTGACCCCATAAATAGTCTGCAAGGCCTCTACGTAGTTTCCAGCAAAGAAAACTTCAAATTTTACAACGTACCAGGTACCTAAAAACACAGTGCACTATAATATTGCTAGCTATCACCAATAAATCATGCTTTCTCTCGCATCAAATCTTTGCAAAGTATAAATAACAAACCACATGACTTACCTGTACAGAAGTAAACATAATCCAATCACTTGTAACTTAAATGTTGCACTATTTTCACGAGCTCTGACAAAATCTGTCAAATGAACAGCCATTTTCGTTCCTGTTTAGATATAAGAGATACCTCTGTCGGATAGGCAACAAATAATATTAGGAGACGTACTCACTATTACATAGATCAAATAAAGTTAGTTAATAGTTAATTTTTTTATAATTAATTATTCCTTATATTGTTTGTAAGCTGAGCCGAAAAAAAGGCAAATTTTGTTTGTTAAATTCATCAAAATTTTAGTCATTTGTTACTTTTGTCAATAAGTATTTGCTAATTTATGTATTGTATTATTTCTTTTATTTATTTTTTCTTTCACACACTTTTGAACAATTTTTTATATCTCGAACCATTCAAGAGCTAGAAAATGTTTCCCATTTTTGTCTATTCACAATTCTTTTATTTGAATTTTTTCTGTAGATTTTTCAACAGTTTTTTGCATAAAATTCAATTTCTCTACAACACCGAAGACACTATTATTAGATTTATTTTGGGTTAGGTAATGGTGAATAGGGGACTTAGCCACTACTTCAACCTAACACCCGTCAATTATGACACTTTCAGAATATGATACGTCAGATGAGTCAGCGTATAGTTTTGTAAATATTATTTTAGGAATTTCCTTTTCAAACTAAAGAATATTAAAAAGAATTATTAAAACGCTAACTCATAATACATATATTATGATATACAGGGCGTCTCAAAAGGCAGAAAAGGGTCCTAGAACTTTTATCTGAAACTTATTTTGATAGAACTCAATCCTGAAAAGTTAGTCGTCCGTGAGT
>NW_019424836.1:0-1532 GCF_000390285.2 Anoplophora glabripennis | reverse complement strand
TGACTATTAGACGCCTTCATTATAGCCATCTTTCTCTATCGCACGGATTTCTATGACTTACTTTATCGTTACGTAACGGCAGATGGACCATCGGTACTTTCCGAACCTGTAGACCATCGGTACTTTCCTACCCGGTATACGCTTGACAAAGGTTGTTTCATACAGGACTCTAGCTCCGTGGTCGAACATAGTAAATTTAGTGTTATTCAGGTACATAGACAAAATTAAATATTATTTACGTAGCTTCCGCTAAATATGTTTCGGGATAAAATAAACCATGTGAGGTCTTTAATTTTAAACATCCTGTATATTGTAAGCGAGGCGTTTCTGGTCCCATATTTATAATAATGTAAAAATAATTTTGTTGATGTTTGCTTACATTTAAAGTTAAAATGTATTATTTTAAAAATAAGGTGAAAAAGAAATAAATACAAATAAATAGCTTCTTTTACGTATTTTTTTTTTCAGTATAAAAATTTTAATATAGAGCGAAGAATTGGTATGCATTTAAAATTCGAAAATAAATAACTTTTCTAGATGCCGTTTTTCGAAATTTTGAGAAATAATTACAATTTTTTTGTTAAAATGTCAAATTTGACAGATCAAAATTCATGTTACTGATATGTATGGAAATGGTCGATTATCTCTTAGCTATCGAAAGATCATCCGTTTTCGAGATATCGAATTTTGAAAGAAAAAGGGACCCAAACTATGGATATTTATTTTGAAAATAACACAAGGTGAGAGATATGAATAAAATTTTATTTTATTATTAGTTTTTTTTCAGAAAATAAAAAAGCATAATAGTTCATTGTTGATAAAAATGCATGATGCATACCTATATTAAATTTTACGAAAATATTTTTTATGTGACCTCACAGCAAAAGTCAAACGGGGTCATATCGGGAGACTTAGCTGGCCATTCAATTGCCCCTCTGCGTACAATCCATTTATCACGAAAAGTTTCGTCTAGATATACTCGTACCACACGTCCAAATTGTGCAGGAGCTTCATCTATCATGACATTTAAAGAATTTTCTTCATTTGTAACGCTTACTGGTCTTCGTCGATCCACCTCCAGTTTCATTAAAACGCTGCAATGTTTTTGAAACTATTGATTTAGAACTACATTCTCGATCGGGACGCAATTCATGAAAAATATCCACTACTTCGTCTTCTAGTATCATATCTCATGATCATTAAAACTTCAATACGCTCGGTTTCACTTAAACGTGCGAATTTTGTGAGAAAAACTTTCGCACTAAATGTATTTTTGACATGTGTTGTCAAAATAATCACTATTAGACAAAAGAACGACGGCGTTGTTATGGAGCTAGAAACTTTTAAAGGTAACTTGATGGCCTAAAATAATTTTATATAATTTATAAGAAATTGATTTTCAAAGTTCGATATGTCGAAATATGAAATAATATAGGGGGTTTTCCATTAAAGAAGAAGCATCTTAGTTTTGTCATGACTTTTTGACTGCTCCTGTATACTTAATTTCTCTTTATTGTAATAGATTAAAAAAA
>NW_019424835.1:0-1535 GCF_000390285.2 Anoplophora glabripennis | reverse complement strand
ATGCTGTATTAGACGCAAAAGGAGCAACATTTTAAAGATTTTTGCCATATTAAGGAGCACTTAATTATTGATTGCTTTTCCTAACATTTATTGTATACCTATATATCTCATAAGTAAGTGTTAATATGGTATTTAAATAAAAGCGGATGGACGAGAAAGGTAACTAATGTGGAAAATTTTAAATAACAATACTTTGTTTGCGAGTGTCATCATAGTCATCTTTACGATCTATCATTATCATTTTGCCTATAACAGTTATTTTCACCATCATTACTAGGCTTAGTGCAAGTGCAGAGTCTAACAGAGCCGGAACGGGGTCGGTGACCCTCACAGCTGACTCGCGTTTTAAACCTTGTAGTAGTTGGTGTTTCTTTTTTGCGTCTGCTGTAAATTTGTTTTCGCCGTGTGTATTTAAATAACTATTTATAAATAGTAAAATAAATTACATTAACAACTATTAGTTGGGGGAAAAAGTGAATTAAAATGCCAAAGGAGAAAAGAAATAGACGGGAATTATTTCAAATTTGGTTTGACAGTGATGCCGAAGGTTACAGGGACATACGTATTAAAGGAAATGACATATTTTGTACTGTGTGTGAACGCATTATAAATTCTTGTGACAAAACTAAAGTGATAAGTGGATAATAAGCTTACCTGGAATGCGCACTTGGAAAAAGTGGTGAGTAAGGCGAAGCAGATATTGTGTGTATGCCGTCGCCTTATTGGGAGCACCTGGAGACTGAAACCAAAGATGTCATACTGGTTGTATACGTCGATAGTAAGACCTAGGATTCTCTACGGCGCTGTGGTATGATGGCAAAAAATACAACAGACCATAGCGAGGGAAAAACTGAATAGAATTCAATTGGTCCGTTTAGGTATAACGGGGTCGATGGCATCCACCCCAACAGCTGCACTAGAAGTCATGCTAAATCTACCACCGCTGCATATAGTGGTGGAAAGAGAAGCGCGGCTAGCAGCATATCGACTCAGGAATAACAACGACTGGAGGGGTGGTTCCCATTCCAGGATCATAGACACATCTATGTCGGAACCAACTTTTGGGATGGTATCTGACAAGATAGTTCCGAGGTTTCACTTCCACAAGCCATTTGAGACTCGAATAGAGGATCAAAGTAAGCGGGAGGAAAGGTTTAATACCCTGGAAACGTGGAGCCTAGTTTACAGATGGCTCCAAAATGACCAGAGGGACGGGTGCAGCCATATATGAGAAAGCGGATGAACTTGCTAGGAAGGGATCCGAGACAGAGTTCATTGGCCCGGAGCCCTTCTGTGGCATATCTCCCAGTGTGGTCAGGCGGGCTCTGGGCAAATAGACCGAGACAGAAGACAGGAAATACTGGACTTCAAGGCCAGGACATAGCCATTCTAAGGAGCTCATGGAGTATCCTTCGAAGGAAAGAGCGAATAATCTACTGAGCTTGAACAGAATCCGACTCAGGAGAGTGACAGGACTCATAACGGGACACTGTCACTTTAGGAAACATCTACATAAGCTAAAGCTTGTAGACAGT
>NW_019424834.1:0-1535 GCF_000390285.2 Anoplophora glabripennis | reverse complement strand
GGTTTCATCATTGTTATAAAAGCTTATATCACGAAAATAATGAAAATGATAAATGGAACAGGAGTTGTAACCATCTTTTTTATATTATAGTATAATACGCATTTTCGTTAATAAAATTTTGTTTCTAAGTTTTTCTTCTTAAAAAATGCGATAGACTGTTCCAACAAACAAAATAAGTTACAACTTACATATGATGTTAGGTCTTAAATTACATAGTTTTTTATTTATGCCAAACTGGGTTAAGTCACGTTAAGAAAAAGATATAAATTTTGGCATTATTTGGTTCTCCCTATTTCTTCATGGAAAACAGATACACTTAGAAATAAAGTTTCAATAGGATATATTGACACGTAATTTTAGAAAAGCAGAATTTGTGAAATTTAAAGCGTAAATTATTTCTGTGTAAAATCAATTTACCTTGGTCTTAATATAGTTTGGCTATGTGGTACAAATATGTTCACTCGAAACTTATTAGTGCTCACCACAGGCACACTTCCTTTCACAAAAATAAATTACTTTAACATTATTTTTTGTTCACTAATAATTATCAGAATAAAAGACATACGTTTCCCTAATGGAAACTAAAATTTTTCTGCGTATTTAAAAAAAATGAGACAAAGACGTAGACGACAAGGGGGTCTATTTATGTAACTCGGGGACGATTTCAAAGGTTCTCAATAAATTTTAACAATTTTATTATTATTATTATTATTATTACTTCAGCATGAGGTAGAGTAATCATATATGAACGAAAAAGTTATATATTACTGGGGCGTAAGATTACCAGTAATACCAAAATACAGCGAGTATTAATATTGGGGAGTTTCATAACGACGCCAACGTGATAACAGTACTTAACCTAACGCTACACAGTTGGTGCATACCACGTATGCCGACTTGTCCTACGGAAAAAATGTAAACAACTATTATTGTGAAACATTTAGTAAATTTCAAGACAATTAATAATTGTTTTCCAGTTTTTGAATAAGTAAAATAAAATGTATCGATTTTGTAGTACGAAGATAGTGTTGTGCTTAAATTTTAGCTCGAATTTTAGTAATTATGAATATCTTAAAACAGAAAATTAACTTTTATTGAAATTATGAATTTGAAAAATATGTAATTAAAGTACCAGAAGATTCACGTCATCCAAATGATCATACGTATTAAAAATAATTTAGGTATTACTTACCAAAAAGCAAAATTCAGTAATTTTTAAACGCACAAGTACAAAACAAACTACAACATATGCTCAAAATGTCCATCACCATTTTCGATGTACGCACGACACCTTCGAATCCAATTTTCGCGCACTCGCTGGAAAATACCTCAAGAAAAGGAAATAGTGGTATGCAAAAAACACTCAGACACGGTCCAATTCCAGATACCAACTGAATTGCGTAATAGTACTGCCGCGCCGTTGTCACATTGCTCGATATGAATTTTATCGAATTTTAAATTTATTACAACGCTAATTATTTTAGAATTAAGCATAAAGAAGTTCAAAAAAGTGATATACATTGTATTTTATGGTA
>NW_019424833.1:0-1533 GCF_000390285.2 Anoplophora glabripennis | reverse complement strand
GACCAGTTTCCAGTGCCGTGCAGAAGTGTATTTTTAAATCATTTTTGAACTGCCCTTTTTGATTTTTTCTTTACAAAATTGTAATTGTAAGGGTCCACTGTACATCCAAAATATTTTTTTTGAGTAAGTTCTGAATCACCCCGTAGAGGGTTTTCCATTTAGATTAAGAAAGTTAACGTCGACTTCCGGTATAACTGGAAGTGCCATAAAGTTCAAAATATTTTAGATGTGTTGGACCTACCGGCCCTACCGCCTTTGCTAGGATTTCTAGAAATTTGCTAGAAATTTCCCGCTAATTTGCATCATTGCCAAAGCCAATATCAATGATATAGAATTGTCAAAAAATCTGAATATACAGGGTCATTGCAATTTATAAAAAATTTATATAGGATTTGTTTTTGACAGAACACCCTGTATATTTTTACATATTTGGTTGATTCGCATCCTTATACATTGCAGCACATAAGTTTTGACGAGGTTGTATCTATATCTAATAATAAAAGAGATATGGACAAAAGAGTTTATTGTTAGCATACTTTTTTAAACCATACCTTAACTTATTTTTAGAGATAGATCCATCAAACTTTATATCACTGCAATGTAAGAAAGCGCTTTATATAAAAATATACATGCTTGTATCTTCGAAATGCCACATTGAATTGTTTTTCTAGGTTTCAAAATAACAGAAAAAGAAAATTTTTACAACTTTGGACCATACAATTTTTTTTTAAATTCAAAACTGCAAAAATAGGGAGAATATAGTAGTGTCAAACATAAACAAAAAATACATTTATTTAAAAATATTTTTATTCGCACGCCACTGGAATTTGATAGCCACAATGTGTAGGTACAAAAACTTTACACAGAAAAAAAGAAATAAAAATAATATGACGAGGTAATAAATAAGTAGAATTTTATCACAGCTATTAGATTTTACAATTAGCGAATTCAATTATTGATTTTATTATTATCAATTCCTATAATTGTTAATTGCAATTAGTTTTTGACGAACCAAGACGAATGTCCCTTCTTGTCGCTGGTATTGCAGTGGTAAATTATTGGCATCAGCAGTCGTAGGTTCACATAAATCATTAATAGTTTCCACTTCTGTACGATAAACCTCATTTCTTAAATGTCACCATGAAAAAATCGAGAGGGATTAGATGAGGAGACCGCTGTGGCCATGCTACCAGTCGTCCTTCAACTGCATTAAGGTGACCTTGAACATTTTATCGAAAATCAGCGGGTTCACCACGTACAAGAATCACATTCATTGTCGAAAAGTTAAGGATACATCTTCAAGAAGTCCAGGCACATTATTTTGAAGAAATTACTGGAATACTATAACCATTTATTCGTTCATTCATTCATTTATTCATTCATTCAATCATTCATTTATTCATTCATTCATTCATTCACTTATTCACTCATAAATTATTTCATTCATTCATTCATTCATTCATTCATTCATTCATTCATTCATTCATTCATTCATTCATTCATTCATTCATTCATTCATTCATTCATTCATTC
>NW_019424832.1:0-1532 GCF_000390285.2 Anoplophora glabripennis | reverse complement strand
ATTGACAAAAACAACCCGAAAATCATTGTGGGGGCGTTTTTTGGGGCGCTTAATCCAAATTTCACGTCGAAAACGACCCCCTGTACACCTGGTGCACCGGAATCTGGACGCGGAACTCATCTCCGTGGGTTTTCCTCGCACAACCGAAAAAGACGAACCGAAAGTCGTTATGGGGTTTTTTGGGGCGCTTAATCCAAATTTCACGTCGAAAACGATCCCCCGAACACCTAGTGAAGAATTCAGCACTCCATAACGATTTTGGGTTCGTCTTCTTCGACTGTGTGAGAGAAACCCTCGGAGATGACGTTCAGGCCGAGGTTCCGGTGCACCAGGAGTCCGGAGGTACGTTTTCGGGGCGAAATTTGGATTCAGCGCCCCAAAAAACCCCCATTACGATTTTCGGTTTGTCTTTAGCGATCGTGTCTGGAAAACCCTCGGAGACGACGTTCAGGCCCAGGTTCCGGTGCACTAGGTGTTCGGGGGATCGTTTTCGACGTGAAATTTGGATTTAGCGCACTAAAAAATGCCCCACAATGATTTTCGGGTTGTTTTTGGCAATCTTGTCAAGAAAACTCTCGGAGATGACGTCCACGTCCAGGTTCCGGTGCACCAGGTGTTTGCCGATGCCATATTTGAATTCAGCGACCCAAAAAACCCCCGGGCGCCGAGTTTATCTCCTTCCCCGCGCGATTTGTGGGAGAGTCCCACGGAGATGATGGTTATAGGCGTTCCTGAGCTCCAGGTGTTCGGGGAGTCAATTTGAACATCATAATCGTGATCAGCGACCTTGAAAACTTCCGAGTACTCGATTTAGGCCAGTTCTGACTCTTATTTACAAAGTTATTAAATCTTCCAAAAGCCGTATCAAAAAATGCATTTTTTGAATGCATTTTTGGCTGCAGCAATGCAATTTCCGGTTTGTCAGAAACACAAAGTAGCCACATTTTTTACAAAAAATTTTTGGAAGAGAATGCAAAAAATCGCATTCCGATCCGTCTTTATGGAAAAAATTCAGAACTTTTGGCCTTTTTAGTGCTTCATTGTCTCGACTAGATAGGGCAGGCATTAGGGTGCCCTTCATTGTCGTCTCCGCGAGTGTGTCAGTTTGACGCTTTCCTTGGACGAGTGTAGTGCAGTCATTAGTATAGAGCAGCACACGGTTTGACCACAGATTTAGCCTATGTTTGCTACTACAACGTTTATTGCCGTTTACTAGCAGAATATAGATTACTACTGAAAAAATCGCTAATATATCTAAAGTGCAAAGTTACTTCAGCAAAAAAAGATTTTTTGAAATGCTGCAAAAACCGTTTCATGTAAATTTTTGCGTTTATTGACATATGGCAACGGCTTATAAAACAAGTCGGTATACATATGCGTTAATCGAAAGAAGCCACATTTTTTACAAAAAAATGTTTGGAAGAGAATGCAAAAAACCGCATTCCGATCCGTCTTTATGGAAAAAATTCAGAACTTTTGGCCTTTTTAGTGCTTCATTGTCTCGACTAGATAGGGCAGGCATTAGGGTGCCC
>NW_019424831.1:0-1546 GCF_000390285.2 Anoplophora glabripennis | reverse complement strand
TTACAATTAACCAATCGGCAAGAATACCCCTTCTATGATTCCTAATAAGATTGCACAGTTTTTGAAACTAGAACATCCTGAAACATATAAAGGCCGTTCATTCCGAAGAACATCGGCAACATTACTGGCCAATACAGGAGTTGATGTATTAACAATCAAAAGACATGGTGGTTGGAAATCAGCCACAATTGCAGAAAGTTATGCTGCTGACAGTTTAAGTAACAAAAATAAAATAGCCAACAGGATTCTTACCTCCACTTACCTCCTTAAAAACAATGTTTTAATAGTCTACTTACTATAGTGGGAGCAGATAAATGTTATTTACTTTGTTTCTCTAAAATATGTCGATTGTAGACTACTTTCTCTCAATAAAGGATTTTTGGTATCGAGGACTATTTGACTTCATTTGTTAGGATTTTTTAGGAAAAAATGTTGGAATTAATTTGAATTGGCTTATTAAAGTAAAAACACGTGAGCTCATAATAACAATATACGTTTGTACACTTCCTCCTGTATTTGCGTACATTTTCCTGGCATAGTTATAATATTCCGGCACAAACCCGTTTATTAACGGGTTTCGAGTATAAACAAAACAAACCATTCAAACCGCTAAGTAAATCTGAAACGTGGCCAGAGGCTCATTGTCTAGGGGTTCGATAGCTCTCCCTACGCGCGTTTTAACTAGTAATGATATTCTATAATTGCTCTCTGGCAGGAGAGGCCCTCGAGCTTCTCAAGTTTGATTTTGTAGACAATATCAAGCTCGTCCTTTCTGGTCAAGGGTCGATTACCGCTTCTAGATTGCGGTTTCATAATTGAAGTCCTTGAAAACTAGGTGGTGTAGCGTGGAGGAACTAACAAGGAGTTTTCAAGGAAATTCAATTAGTTCTACGTTAGATATTAAGTACTGAAAAAAATTATTCGTTTACCAGTATTACATTTTTATTTGCATAACGGTGTTTTGAAATTATCTTTAGATCGTCCCTTTATTATTACCTAATACTTTGTCATTCTATAACGAAACATGAAATAATGAAAATTATATAAAATGGTAATGTATATTTTCGCTTATCTCCTGGAAAATAATACCTACACGCATGATAAACTCACTAAATAATTAGTACNACGCTTTTTTATGCGCTATCAAGCAGGTAGATGTTACAATTAACCAATCGGCAAGAATACCCCTTCTATGATTCCTAATAAGATTGCACAGTTTTTGAAACTAGAACATCCTGAAACATATAAAGGCCATTTATTCCGAATAACATCGATAACATTACTGGCCAATACAGGAGTTGATGTATTAACAATCAAAAGACATGGTTGTTGGAAATCAACCACAATTACAGAAAGTTATGTTGCTGACAGTTTAAAGTAACAAAAATGAAATAGCCAACAGGATTCTTACCTCCACTTACCTCCTTAAAAATAATGTTTTAATAGTCTACTACTATAGTGGGAGCAGATAAATGTTATTTACTTTGTTTCTCTTAAATATGTCGATTGTAGACTACTTTCTCTCAATAAAGGATTTTTGGTATCG
>NW_019424830.1:0-1542 GCF_000390285.2 Anoplophora glabripennis | reverse complement strand
TGTAAATCCGCAAATAGTCCAATCACTGAAGCATTTTGGCTACCAATTTTTTCGGATGGAATGAATTGACGTGAAATTTGAACTGTAGCTAGGGAATAGCCAAAGAAACAAAAGTTATATAGTGCTGATGTGGATGTCACCCCTTCTGGAGGGTGGGAATTTTTTATCAAAAATAACCTCACGACCTCGTTTTTAGCCCAAAAAATGCATGTTTTTGAGCCATTTTTCGCGAATATCTCACAAACTACAAGTTTTTTTTAAAAAATAATCATAAGCAAAACTGAAGGTAATTAAATAGCAAAGAGATTGCTTCTTTTATTTTTGTAGATGGTTTAGAACCCGAGTTATGACTCCCAGAAGTTGAAGTCAATTTCGATGATAGCTATAATCGAAACGTTCAACGTCCTGTAGCGGAAAAATTAAAGGTTTTTCGAGGAAAACTTATATAACCCTATTAAAGTTTTTGACAAGACCTTTAAATTGAGTGGTGGTAGAAGTCGTTAGCATGAAAACTAATGAAGTTACAATCAAAATAAAATGAATGTCTAGATTTTTGAGAAAAAAAATCGGTATTAAAATTAATGACTTGACGGAAAAAAATTAAACGTATTCCTTCTGCAATTTACTTTATTTATGTATTAACAGTAGATTCTGGGAATTTGAACGATATTGGAAGCCTAAATTTAAAAAAAAATTTGATTTACTTTTGAATAAAATTTTTAAATTTTTTAAAAAATCGCCTTTTTTCAAAATATTTCAAAAAGTAACAAACTAATAAGAAATTGTAGGTTTTTTCTTACTGAACAATTAACTTTTTTAAAATTTTTGTAGGACAAAATTTGACTCAAAACTACGCTCCAAGATTGCCTTTCCTGAGCCCTTTTAGCTTACAAATCTAAAAAATTAAGGGCTCAAAAAAACTGCAAATCACAGAACTTAAAGTGCTTTCAATTCCCTACAAAATGTTTTTTTGAGTAAATTTATAACTTTAAAATTACAAGTTATGGTAAAAAAATTCATCGCATTTTTTCGGTAAAATTTTCGGTACAGGTAAATTATCATCATCTTTGTGTATTTTGGAGCACTTGTGAACTGATTTCAGTAAGTATTTTAATAATATACATACACACACTTATCCATTTATAATGTATATAGAATTTTTTTTATTTGATATAAATTTAATAAAAAAATATTAAGAATAAATTCAATAAAATTNTTTTTTTTATTTGATATAAATTTAATAAAAAAATATTAAGAATAAATTCAATAAAATTAAAAAAAAATTATTATATCATCATACATATAATTTTTAGGAAATTTTTCTGTATAGGGTAGGGTTTTTATGAGGGGTAGGTCATCCTATAGGGTAGGGTTTTTTGGGTGGCTGAAAAGTTGCAATGTATCATAGATCATTTGAAAACCAATAAAAAGTTTATAATTCAACATCTGCATACCATTAAAACATCTCAAGCTTTCAATAATATTTTATTTTATTACAAGGGATGGTTTTTAAGGGTACTTTGTAATGAGTCGTAAGCTTTC
>NW_019424829.1:0-1541 GCF_000390285.2 Anoplophora glabripennis | reverse complement strand
AGTGCATAAGAAATATTGTTAAAAGTCAGAGGGTCGCTTAATTTTTCGGCGAGTCGTGGTGCGGTAGAAGGGTGGTGGAAGCGAACGACAGCGAGTCCGAAGAAAATGACGATAATATTCATAGTCCTGACGTTAAAAAGGCGAAATTCGCTTGAAAATAATATATTTGACAGTCTGTAACACCGTTGTTTTTCAACGAATCTTGACAATTTTTTTTAACTTAAAGCTCTTTTCACAAGCTTTCCGAATATGTAATAATATATAACTATATCACGTGCGTGCGTCGTATATTTCATTTTGCAACTAAGGCTAAAAAATAAAAAAATTTCCAGGTTGCAAATTTGAAATTTAAAAAAATTATAGATTTCAACGTACTATTATGAAGTCTGCAATGAAAAAAATCGATGCAATTGTGGAAGATGCTCGGGATCGTCCAGACTAATAATTAATTAATTTGTTTATAAAGCCATAACTCGTAAACTATTCAACTTACCGATTCCAGATTTCCTGTTATTAGACTGATAAGGAATGAGAGGATGCGATGCCAAAACGTTCTGGTAATAATAACGCAGATTATAAATGTTTAATTCAAAAGTCATAAATAAACTTCTTCTGTTTATAACTTTCGATCTAATCAATATTTTTTTACGCTCGATGGCTAGTTTTGTAGGTCTTTTGAAGACGAAAAAAAAGCACTTTACTGTTTTCTCGTGGAAATGAACGGAAAAAAGTTATAAGCGAAAAACGTGAATTTACGTAAAAATTATACAATTAACCACCCTGTAAACAATCTTCCCTCCATTTTTATGACTGTGAAAACTAATATGTTATTGTACATAATATTTAGCATATATAGTGATAAATTCAGCTTGCCGAATCAAAAAGTCGCGAAATGGTCATTTCCCAACTCTTTTTCCTGGCCTATCATATAAGGTTGTCCATATTTATCTCTTAACAGTTTTCCAAAAAAATCAGGTTCTTTTCTAAACTCCGAAAAAGTAGCTATGTAACAGTGTCAAGAAGGCCTTGCAATTGTATTAGTACAATATCGATACACAGGATTTTACAAAAGCACAGCACAGTACATCCTTATCGCATCCAATTACAAGAGTTACTAAAAGTAGACTTTCAGCGGAGACTGGAGTTTTGTCAGTGGGCACTTGAGATGTTAAATCAATATGATGATTTTTTTAAATGGGTCATGTTCTACTTTTCATAAAAATGGTTTCATTAATAGTCATAATTGCCATTATTATGAGACAGTAAATCCTCACCAATTCCGGACAACTCATAGCCAACGATGATCTTTGAACGTGTGAGGAGCAATTAAGGGAACCCATGTCATTAGATCATTCCTTTTTAACCAGTTTATTTAAACCTTTTAACAAACATTTTAGAAGATTTGTTAGGCGACATTCCTTTAGCTACACTTCGAAGAATGTAGATGCAACATGATGGTGCTCCACCTCAGTGTTCGTCAGTTTTTACATGAAACTTTTCCCAACAGATGAATTGGGCGCGGGGGACCAGTGAGTTGGCCT
>NW_019424828.1:0-1532 GCF_000390285.2 Anoplophora glabripennis | reverse complement strand
GGTATTGGTTAATTTATGCAAGTTAGTTAAATAGAAAAAAAAAAAAATTACTTGCAGACATTTAATAAAAATCATACAATAAACTATAAAAAAACTAATCCGGCAAACTAAAAGGGGCCCTATACTTACCGTCTTATAAAATCATTGCTGTAAATGCATTGAAAAATATTCTTTATGACTAAAAAGTAAGTATATTAAGACACTTGCTTGTAGATATTGAATAAAATCGAATTTAAAATAAATAAATGCCAAAAGTTGCAACAGAAACTTGG
This sequence comes from Anoplophora glabripennis, assembly GCF_000390285.2. NCBI lineage: Eukaryota > Metazoa > Arthropoda > Insecta > Coleoptera > Cerambycidae > Anoplophora > Anoplophora glabripennis. Next base: position 1,260 of record NW_019424828.1, on the reverse strand, counting down.
CAACAGCGTATTAGTTTGCTGAGTTTATTATTTGTAAGTTTACAGTCCTTGTCATGTATGTGATCGCTTGCGCAGCTGATTGCTTTAACCTCTAAAATGTCGAATGAAGAACAGAGAAAGGAAAATTTCTGACCAAAAAAAATTATGAGTGCTTGAGAATTAGAACAGAGAATAGCAAACGCAGGAAAAAAAACTGTTGAAGAGAAGATTATGGAACCAGAACCTCCGCACACCGTTCGAGGGCGTCAACTAATCGACATAGAGTACATGGCACAAAGCATGCACTGCTGTTTTTGCAAGGAACTTTAACGTATTTTAGATTATCTGCAAACTGTGATCACGAATTGATTTCCGCGGAAAATAAATATGATTTAGTTACATGCATAAGTAGCATATTACTATGATGCACTTCTGTGAATGCAAATGTTCTGCTTACAAGGCAATTTGGTATATTTGGTATATTATGTAGCATTATACTTGATACGATGTTATTGCAGCCAAATATTCTAAAAAATATACTGAAATTATTGAAAAATTATATTAAAATATTACAATTTATCAAAATGCATAAGGTTGTTATATACGCTTTGATGCAAAGTGTAAATATTTCGTTGTTTATATGCTGTTGTATTTTTTACTTCTGGCATTGAAAGTTTTTCATATTTTATAAATAAAAAATGACTTGAAAAAATATACTTCATTTGAAATTTTCCCTTTTTATTTTATTATTCTAAATTGAATTACACAAATATACACAAGTTGAATGTAATCCATTTCTAATGACTAGTTTGTGCAACGAAAAGTTTATTTAAATTCCCTGACACCTATCTTCATCCATAATCTATTGCGCTGTTGCCGTTACTTCTTCATGTTTATTACTTGGCGGACAACAAATCACAACTTTTTATGTTTGATAATTTATTTCTCTGTGAAATGTGCGGTAACTTACTTTTTTCTTTCTCTCATCTATTATTTAATGATTCATTTAATGATAAATGTCTATAATTTTTTGTCTTACCACATTTTATCACCCCTAATTCGATTGTAAGAATCATAGAATTTTCCGTAAGAACCTATGTTAAATATTCAAATTTTTGGCATTAATTAAAAACAAAAATAAATCGATAAATAATTTGAGAATAATCCACAGAATTTGATTATTTGATTTCGCATCGCAAAAAAAATATATATATCAATAATACGAAATTATCTGCTTTTTTTGTAGCATCCGATCCTCCTTAGCCATTTCCTTGTAATTTT
>NW_019424827.1:0-1545 GCF_000390285.2 Anoplophora glabripennis | reverse complement strand
TTGAATTCAAATGAATATCCTGCAATCAGTCTAATGAATTGATACTTTTGGAATTTTAGCTATTGTTCAGTGTAAAACTGGACAATAATAATATTCTTGGCATCCAACAAAGTTAGTTCATCTAAAGTCCATCCCACGACTGGTTTGAACTCCAAGGAATTATTCTCAAGACTACAATATACTTTAATTTAACTCGTTTGCTTTAATGTGTGAAGTCTGCCCGCACTGCATTTCTTGCATGTAGGTTAATCTAGTCAAGCTATTACTGCTATTAAATAGTTGGGTGTGACTAAGTTTAACTTCATTTAGTCTCGCAGATGTAATATTAAAGCTTCAAATATTTCCCGGAATCTACCAAGCCCGCAAAAGAGGTTAACCCTCCAAAACGACGGCTCCAAAGCTGCATTACACGCCGATGAACAGTGAAATTTAAAATTAGACGTTTCCAAATGCGGCTCCCTGAATTTATACACTTGGTTTTAAAAACGAAACAGGGGAAAATTTCGGCATACAGGCACAAAAGTAGTCCGCTCAGTTCACCGTTGAATAGGTCAATCAGAGATTTATAAACTGAAAATAGATTTAACATTCAAAATAAAGCACTTATCTTTCGTCTTTNCCTGAATTTATACACTTGGTTTTAAAAACGAAACAGGGGAAAATTTCGGCATACAGGCACAAAAGTAGTCCGCTCAGTTCACCGTTGAATAGGTCAATCAGAGATTTATAAACTGAAAATAGATTTAACATTCAAAATAAAGCACTTATCTTTCGTCTTTCCGTGGAATTTTAGAATCAGCGCTATTAGTCCTGTAGCCAGGGGGGTCAAAATTGCCTCCTTCATTTAGATGGAGTTACCAAAGTGTTTTTTGTGTATTTTGAGTTGCAGAACACGATTTTTTTGGGTAGAAGTTTGCCCGGATGTCGATAAGTTTTATATTAACAAAAAACTTGCAAAATACTGAGAACTTAGTTTTTAGCAAAATAATAAGTAAAATAGACAAAATAATATTACAATAATAATTATTGTAATATTGCAAATTTTCATTAAATTGTTAATGCTTCGTTCAGTTTTCATACTTTCTTTGGTCTAGAAATGAAGAGTACGCGTCAAGATCGTATATTAAACGCCTTTAAGAAGGCAACCGCTGGCTCTTTTACATACATAGCGGCGCACCCTTCTGAACGCTCAATCGCTATTTGTTTATAGCTTCAAATAACAGTGGAAAAAACAAATTTTCACACTTCACAATTACTCATAATTTGTAGTATTTAACGAGAACTTTCAAACGCCGTCAGCAGAATTACAAAATATCTGCTGCTTTAAATTTGTTTAAACCTTTACGTGAACATTTTTTTTTTCAATTTAAAACGTAATTTTTTAGTCCCTTGTTGCTTAATGAAAGTTGCTCATTTGCGTGCCCTCTATTCAAGGAACGTAATTATTTCAGAAACATCCTGTATAACGGCTTAGGATGATCTGTTACAGTTTGATTGTTGGTTTATCTAGACGGTTTTTTATAAATAAGAAGAAAAAGGTGAATA
>NW_019424826.1:0-1532 GCF_000390285.2 Anoplophora glabripennis | reverse complement strand
TACCTAGTTTAGTTCGCTAAATATTTAATTTAACCATAAATAAGTACAGCTCACCTTTTTTTTTCAGTGTCATACGACTAAATGCATCTGGAAATTTTTAATTGCATTTATATTATAAAAAAACTGATGTTCATGAGCAGGATTTTCATTAAGATTTTATAAAAAATATTTGGATATTTTATTAATCCGCTCTCAAATAATAAATAGTAATAAATTTCCTCGTCATTTTTTATTATGGAGATCTTCGCCAATAGCCCTACTATAACCGTAAATTAAAAAATTATATTATTAATAATAATATCAGAACAATAAAATTAAGTAACAGAAAAAAAACAGTGATATATTTACCTAATAATTAATAAAATTGTTCCTACTTGATTTATGAATATTAAAAAAATATAAAAAATATTTATCTATTTATATATAGGTACTTTTAATAAAATATTTTAAAAACATAGTGAATGTTTTTATAAAACAGGTTTATTCGTCCGTCTTTTAATTTTGCAAATTTACTTAGGTATAACGTCTTGAGGATTGGGACTAAGTCTTTGCAATAGTCCTTTTTCCATCGTCATCACTGATGAGTTGTTCAAGCGCTTTTGTGTCATCGTATTTCTTAAGTAGGTACCTAGTCTTAATGCACTTAAGACATAAAAAGTTTCTTTCTACTGATACACTTGCTGCAGGAATTGTTAAAACTGAGTAAAACAATTTGTATGTTTTCGAAAATACCATTTTAAATTCCTTGTATAGTTCAAACGATTTTTTGGGAAAGGACCCCGCACTATTCTTATGGGAAGTGGCTTTCTGTTAATTTTTTGAAACTTCGCAGATTGATAGTTCAAAAACACCACCCCTTCCCCCTCAAAAACTGACTCCAAATAGCGGGGAGTTTACTTGTTTTATGAAAAAAAGTTTCGAACAAAAGTTTTTTATCTCAATGAAATCTAAAAAAAACTATTCTTGTGTTTTTTCGAAAAATCAATGTTTTAGCTTTAAAGCGCCACCAAAGTTTAACACAAAGTATACGTATGATAGCTATAGATATACATGTGTGTTAACAGCGTTTTACAGCTTGAATATTACTATTTCGAAAAAAACACAAGAACTTTTTTAGATTTTGTCAAAATAAATAACTTTTACTTGAAATATTTTTTCATAAAATGACACTTTCTACAGCTATATAAACAATTAAATAGTTAACAATTTTCCTGACCCGATTTCGTAAAATTGAGTTGCAGATTCGAATTCAGCGTGAAAAAATACGTGCAAAAAATATACGTGCAAGAAATATACGTGCAAAAAATACGTGCAACTATAAAATACAGTAATCTGGAAAATCCGTAGGGTGATTAGGGTCAAGTGGGGTAGTTTGATAGTCAAAAATGTGGTTGTTTGGGATTGTTGTTGGGTTGATTAAAAAAATAAATTGTTTACATGCAGAAATCAGTTAAATCCCCCCGCTACTTGGAGGCAGTTTTTTGGGGGAAGGGGTGGATTTAGGGCTTTGTGCCCATTGAGATTATTGATCT
>NW_019424825.1:0-1876 GCF_000390285.2 Anoplophora glabripennis | reverse complement strand
CTGAAACCAATAATTGCATTTCTGTCTGACTTGAGGATTAATGTGGCAACGTCGCAATCAGCTGACAACAAGGAGGGAATACATTTGAAAGACTTAATAAGAACGAAATTGATTTCAAACATATACATTCTTCCTAAATTCCATGTACATTGCTATCAACAATAAATTATCTACAACAGATGATTGTAATGTTTTTAAAAAACAAGATTAATTAAAAAAGACTAGGAAGCTGTGATATATTTATTGGAATAAAAAATACAGTAATTGTTACCCAGCAATATTTAGGGTTACATAAAGTTTTCTTTTACTTGATTAATATAATTAGTAATACTTGAGATAAAAGCTTTGTACGGAATAACAAANCTTGTAATTTTTTAGTCTAAGTTAGGTGCTTAATATAAAAATAATAATAGAAAACGAGGAGACCAATACTAAATAAATCTCATGGGCAACTGAAAAAATATCTATACATTTTTTACATTTTTCTTCATTTAGGCAAATAAAAAGTATCAATTATTATATATGGCTGAAAAGGTAAAAAAATGCTATTCAACGGGTTGGCCAAATACAGGGTGTTCTATTTAAAAAAACCTATGTTTATGTAATATCGGAAAAACTGTGTAATTTGTAAAAAAATCTGAGTACGCCATTGGGTTCCTAATAAAAATTAGACCAAGTAATGTGCACACTTTTTTCTTCTAAATTGAATGACAACGGAGATAGAGAGGTTAATGTAAATGGGCCATTTTTCAAAAAAACCCTGTATATCTAAAACTAATCAAGTTAGCCAAGATCTTTTGGGACCAGCGAAGTAAACTCAAAAAAAAGAGGACGGGACATCGATATCAGATTTTTTTGTATCTATCACAGTTTTGGCTGTACCCTATAAAACTATCGAAAATCAACCACCCTGTACAGGGCGCGGCACAGTGTGCCCATTTGGTCAAGACTAAACCGATTTTCATGTTTATTATACCTTGAAAAATGACCTATGGGTGCGATAAATTTAATTTGTCACCTTTTGACCTTGATAAAATTCGAATTCGTGGGACAACCAGCCTGTTGTGCATAAAATATGTTTTTAATATAACTTCACAGATATTTTGGACCATACAATGCTCACGAAAAATTTTTCAAAGTCTGGTGGGATTAGAAAGGGATTCTTTATTACGAACTCTTCCTAAACAATCAAACCGTCAACTCAGAACTCTATCCAACAATTACAGCGACTTCACGCGGCTATTCAACAAAATGACCTAATTGACGATGGGACGTTCTTTTGCAACATGACAATGCTCGACCACATATCGCCAAAAACACCCATTCGGAAGTTGAATTAGAAAGTTCTACCCCACCCACCCTTACTCTCTCGATCTTACGCCTTCTAATTTTCACTTCTTTCTGTCTTTGTCAAACTTCTTACCCGATGCTTCTTTTAACAACGACAATGAGTTAAGAACTTGGTTGGATGAGTTTTTCGAGTCAAAACGTGAGGATTTCTGCAGAAGAGGCATCGAGGAACTTGTTGAACTTTGGGAGGAGGTCATAAATAACGATGGAGAATACATCACTGATTAGCCTATTGATAATAATTATAGAGTTACAAATAAAACATCTTTAAGGAGGTATATCGGGTTTACTCAAATGCACAGATGTACTTGAAATTTATATAACGTATTACCCAGTGCTCCCTCTGTGCGTCATACTTTTTTGAAATTTTTTTGTATCTAGATTTTGAGATATTGTTGTTGAAAGTTGTTCATTTTAATATAGGTTTATATGGCGAAGATAGACGGTGCGGCTCTTTTTTTGCCCATAACTGAAGAAAAAATGTAGAAATTGTGAAACAAAACTTTTCCATAGATAGTACACAGTA
>NW_019424824.1:0-1533 GCF_000390285.2 Anoplophora glabripennis | reverse complement strand
CGACCGGCTAACCTGCGGAGACTCCATTTAGGTAATAGCGGTACCAGCAGCGGCTGGAATTATATTAAAAAAGCTAAAAATGGAGCCGGATCGAAGACAGCGCTGTCGTAATACAAGCTTTTCGAGCGTTTTCGAAATTCACCAATCTTTCCAATCTGGCTGGAAATTAGCATAAAATACGTCTCTGCGACAACCAAGCACGAGATAAAGCATATTAGACCTAGCTAGGAACTCCCTAGGCTCTACCATGAATTCTGGCACGCGTAAAGCTGAAAGTGGAAATTCACGCATCTTTCCACTTCCCAAGCCGCTGTCAGCTATCGATCGTTCCCGGCGACCTACGACGTTCTGGATAGGCTCGTTAGGACCGCCGTAACCCAATTCGATAGAAACCAAGTCGAAACTGGACATATTTCCAAAGGATCGGCAGCCAGAGCCGATAAAGTGAAGATTTACCGATCTTTCCATATTCTGAGCCGCTACCGCTGTTCAATAGTTCCTGGCGACCTACGGCGTTCTGGATAGGCTCGTTAGGACCGCCGTGACCCAATTCGATAGAAACTACGTCGAAACTGGACATATTTCCAAAGGATCGGCAGCTAGAGCCGATAAAGTGAAAATTTCACATACCTTCCATATTTTCGAGGCGCCACCACTCACTAATGGTTCCCGGTGACCCTCGACCTCCGGAGCGTGCTCATTCGAACCGCCTCCAGCTAATTCGACAGAATCAGCCTCCAAAGGGGCAGAAACTCCACTGGATCCGCCGCCAGGGGCCGGCAAAGCAATAAAATCGCCAACCTTCCGAATTGCCGTCCCGAAGCCGCTCCAGAGATGACCAGAAGCCCGGAGCTGTCAGTCGACGCTCCTAACAGGCGACTACTAATCACAAAACCTAATTTTTAGATCCCCATTGCACACCCCCGAACCACCAGTAGACGCGACCCGGAGCCGACGAGGACAATTTTTCCGACACTATTTCTGCGAAGCCATGCCAGTTCCTCCGCCAAAAGAAGGGGAGATTGGTCGTCAAATCTAAAAGTGACCGAACGTCGACTCTGGGCATTTGCAGTCTATCAGGTGGGATTGGAACCCCACTCAGTGTGTGCGCACGTCCGAATTTTGAACTCTAATAGCTGCGAAGCTCCTTCCATATAGTATTGTAACAAACTGTTCTTACTTGCTGTAACTCCATGCACATGTAGTACTAGCCATTAATAAATAAATATTTAAATCTATATACATATATATTCATTCCTTCGAGTTTCTCTTTTCTCGCCAAAAAAGATTCCTTCGAGTTTCTCTTTCCTCGCCAAAAAAGATTCATTTCGAGTTTCTCTTTCCTCGCCAAACAAAGATTACATTAAGCATTGGTGCGACGCGAGACGGTGTCAATACCTCCGTCCCCAATAGCAATACATATAGATATATATAAATTCATACACGAGCACTCTCTTAAGAGGCCGTGCCATAACTAACCTTTGGGTCAAGGTTCAGTAATATTCATATAAATACATACACGAGCACTCTCTT
>NW_019424823.1:0-1542 GCF_000390285.2 Anoplophora glabripennis | reverse complement strand
AAAATGCAAGAGACATTTTTTATTAAAAATATGACAGCGCCTATTTATTTTTCTAAAAATCCAGTTGCGTAGTTTTTCTGAGGGTTTTAATAACAAAGCTCCTCTGAAACTCCGCCACTGGTTAACAGATTTATATAAAAATACACCGAATTATTACCTTTAATTAGTTACATTATTTCTCCAATTTCTCGTCAATCTACGTCAAAGAATTTTGGAGATAATCGAAAAAATGTAATATATATTTTTCAAAAACTTAGGGCCCTGGTTTATTAACGCCTTTAGACCTAAAATGACCAAAGGAATTACCCCCTTAATTTATGACATAGACAGGATATACCCTGTACAGCAACTCGCTATATACGAGTACCAATTTTTGTTAGTTATTCCACTTTTATTACTAGATAAAATATATTTCTTTATAACTAAGCCTGAATTTAGAAAATTTTCAGTTATTTGTTGTTCAGAACTAGAAAATTACTAAAATTATATAAAATAATAGATAATCCAGGGGCGTGCGTCGTGATCGTCAAGTCTCGGAAGCACTGCTGGTTGATCGATTTAGTTTCTACTAAAATATACCTTTGCAGAAAGTATTTTCGTAATAAAAGATTTAAAGAAAAATGAACACCCTTTGAATATGTCTCAAAAAATTAAAAATTGTTAAATTCTAATTTAACTGAGGCTCTTGTAAATTGTATTTTTGATTTACTTTAAATTTGTCTCAGCTATTTTTTTTAATTTTTAGTAATATAAGTTATAAACAAACTGATGGTCTTGGAATGGTTAATCGATTTACTTTTGAATATTGTTATGAATTAGTTTGGAATTTATTGTTTTTCCGATTGTCAATATTCACAAATATAAAATTTTAAATTAGTACAAATATGTTGATACATTAATTTGTTTGATGGTAATTTGGTTGAATTGAATGAGAGTAGTGGGTTAACTATAGTTTACAACAAATAATAATTTGCATTAAAATAAAATAGTTTAATAAGAATAATAGATATGTTTCTTGTAGACGAAAAAACACTTGAATTTGATTAGGTACCCAGGNTAATTTGTTTGATGGTAATTTGGTTGAATTGAATGAGAGTAGTGGGTTAACTATAGTTTACAACAAATAATAATTTGCATTAAAATAAAATAGTTTAATAAGAATAATAGATATGTTTCTTGTAGACGAAAAAACACTTGAATTTGATTAGGTACCCAGGTTTACCGTTATAATTACAAAATTCAACGTGGTCCCAGACCCCTTTTATGGAATATAAACTAGATGAAGTTTATGATATGATCTTGTGACAAATTTTGCATAAGTTCAAAATTTCTGTGCGAAGTAACCTAATTTAATACTCTGACCTTTCAATGTCGTTAAAATATATGAAACACTATTTATTAATTATTGTAAAGGAAAAGACTGTTGTCTTCCGCCAGTATACACTGATTTTTACTTATTCTTCCGGATATAGCGGGGATTTTGACGAACTTCAAATTCCGGTCAACAGCGGAAACTTTTGTTAACAATTAAATATATCCAAA
>NW_019424822.1:0-1534 GCF_000390285.2 Anoplophora glabripennis | reverse complement strand
TATTCATATTAATATAGTTTTAAAAATGAATATATTTTTTATGAAAAATTGTATGTTGGCATTTTGAAGGATTTACAAAAACATGTTGTTATTAAATTCCGGATAAACAAATTACCTATTGTTAATTATATAAATGGAATAGACAATGTTTAACACAGCCCTTGTCAGTAATTCTACTTTAAAAGACACTGTTTCCTAAGAATTTCAACTATACCTAGTCTAATGCAAACTACTGAGAATTCCTATAACATAATCAAAGAGATTACTATGATTTCCGAAACCTAAATTAAAATTTTGTGAGATAAAAGAGAACTAAGAAAACAACGATTCTATTCCTCTCCACCATAGGTACGTGTAGACAGAAATTGGAAAGGGGGTCCATTTTGCGAAGTACTATTCCAATTCCTTTACTAACCCCTAGATTTTTTTAGTTAAAACTTACTGAGAACATACTGCGTTGAACGTGTTTAAACTCAGTATGTTCTTCTTCTTCCTCCTCTATTGTTGGTTCTCATCAAATCCGATAGGACTGCGGCTTTATCAGGCCTACTGTGCATCCCACTGACCAGTCCTATTCAGCAAATAGTTTTGTCCTCTTTACAAAGTTCAAAAGCTTCCTTGCAGACACTTCTCTCAGCTCCTTGGGTTCCAAATAGGGTTTTCCCAGGAGCGCCATTCTACTCCGTTAAAATCCTGGGCACTCGCCCAGGATATGCAGAGAAGTTTCATCGGCCGAGTCACATCCTCGACAGACCGGACTGTCTACAATCCTTAATTTGTATAGATGTTTCCTGAAGTTCCGTCACTTTCCTGAGCCGAATTTTATTCAAGCTCGGCTTCTTTTCTGCAAAGGACTGGATATTGGTATGGCACTAATAATATTAGTGATTGAGAGATGTGGACTTTATTATATTTTTATTGAACTGCCTGTTTCTAACTACAAATATGTGTACTTACACGAGCCTTGCTATTCTAACATTAACCCAACACAGAGTCCCGCTTAGTACATTCTTTTTTCTTGGACATATGCTGCCCTCTCTCCGTCAACTGAAAAACTGCATAATAGAGCACGTTCCTTTTTTGTCTAAGGGCACTCCATAAGTTCCTTCACATGGGTTTGCCTTGAAATCCAATATTTTCTGTGTTCTGACTCAGTTTATTTGCCCAGAACTTATCTGACCATACTGGCAGTTGTGTCACAGAAGGGTTCCGGACCAATGAACTCTATTTCGGATCCCTTCCGAGCAAGTTCATCCGCTTTCTCGTTTCCGTCAATGCATTTGTGTCCTGGCGCCCAACACAGTCTAACTGTATTAGTGATAGCCAGTATTTGTAAACATTCCCACACAAGTTTCGAACTTACCTTGTGTGTGTCTAAAACCTTAATTGCTGCTTGACTGATAGAGAATATATACTGAAATGAACACACTGTATCTCAAGACATCGAGTAATAGCAGAGAAAAATTCATGAAATTATAATGTAGACTGTAAGAAAGACATAAATTACTTTTAAAGTAAAATAAAAATCTCATTT
>NW_019424821.1:0-1535 GCF_000390285.2 Anoplophora glabripennis | reverse complement strand
TATTTTGAAAAGATTTTATGGACTGATGAGGCGACTTTTACAACAGCTGGCATTTATAATAGAAGAAATCCTCCTACCTGGGCAAATGATAATCCTCACTGTAATAAGGAAATTCCAAGTCAAGGACTTATATCGTTTAATTTTTGGTGCGGTATATTGAGAAATAAAATCATTGGCCCACCATTTTATGAAGGTGCTTTGACTAACTTTCTTATTTTAAATAGAACCCCCTGTATATTATCGCATTTTTGAAAAGAGCATCTATTTCTAAGTTGAAAACATATAGCACACTCCATACTTAGGATTGACCGTGATATTTTGATTTTTAAGCAAAAATTGACAGATGCAGACTGTCAGCAAAATTTAGTTTTCCCGGAAACGTAGGTTTATTTTTTTGTGCAAAATGGACATTTTGTAGAGGAAGACCTAATTTATCGAATTTGACATGAACATTTTCCAGTTTTTATACAGGGTGGTCAAAAAAAATTATCGAATATGAAATTCAGAAAATGGAAAACTCGAAACTTTTAAATGGAAACGAGCTGCTCTAATAGAATCCAGTGATAGATGCTCAAATGCATACAATATGCATTATGCATACAATTTTCCTTTGTTGTTACTGGAGTGCTATACACACTATTCTTTAGTGTCCCCAAAAAATAGCGTCTATCACCGGATTCTATTAGAGCAGCGACCCACAAGGAACTATATAATTTTCAGTTTTAAGTTTTTATACATTATGAAAAAGCACCAATCAAGAAAGAGTTGATATGGTTAGAGTCTAGTTTCTGTCACGAGCAAAGAAAACGATGTCAGATAGATTACCCCGACTTATAAGTAGGTACCGCATAAGAAATTGTTTGTCAGATTTGTTCAGCATTTAAGAGAGTATGGAATCTTGTACCAGAAATTTTCAGCGCTTTGGAATAGGATACTGGTACCAGTACTCGAAGATTTGCCACAAAATCTTAAGTGTAAAAAGCAGGTGAGTAAACAGATGATTTATTCTGTGTATTTTATTTATCATTATTGATTACTGCTTGAGTTTGCTGTTAGGTTACTTGTTAAATACTGCTTCATAGTTTGTCTTATTTAAAGGAACTAAACTTTAGTTTTTGTGAGATGTTAGAGCTCGTAGTGAACACCCACTCAACAAAAGTAACGTGCCAAACCTTGCGGCGAGTAGTGTGGATATTTGCTTTTTAATATATTTTCCTTTCAAAATAAGATTTGACAACAATGCACAGCCCAGTTTTCAATTATGCATGCTCTGCAACTAAAGCGCGCCACAGTTTGAAGTTGCTCTAGCTTGTCCAGCGGCGGGGTAAGAAAATTATAAAAAAAAGGATAAAAAAAATAAACTGTTCAAGACGGAATTTGAAAAAATAAATTATTAATATTTTTCTAAAGGTAAGAGGAATTTTGATCCGAAAAATGTCAATTTGCAGCACTACATGGCAACGATAGGCGGCTTCTACACAACATCTCGAAAAACCATGGTATTTTAGATAGGGCTGATATCCATTCAAACAAAA
>NW_019424820.1:0-1535 GCF_000390285.2 Anoplophora glabripennis | reverse complement strand
TATATATTTAGTAATTTTTATAAATTTCATTTAATACATATTCATTCAAGGCATTCATTCAATAAACAGATTAAAAACATTAAAATTGTATTGATTTATTGGGTATTTATGATTGCATATAGGTAATTAATTATTCTTAGTTAAATGCTCACTTACAAAACTAAAAATTCTTTTTGATTAGCTACAACAAAAACCACTAAAGCAGCTTAATTTAAAAAAGACGATGTATCACCGTACATTTTAAATTTGATGCATCTGAAAGTGTACTGATGGTGACGTCACGGCTTGCGATCGCCGGCTAACAAATCATGCGAAATAAGCTATCCTCTTATATACAATTCTTGGCCTTTGCCGACATAGGTATGCATTCAACAAAACATCCGCATGCACATATCGTCGTATGCTGCTACATTTTTTCGGATGTAAATTTTAAGAGGCGGCAGTCTGCGACATGAACATGAAACACGTAGTTTATAAAACCAATGAGAACAGGACAACGTGTGGATATATAGATAAGGTTTTATTATGTGTTGTGGCAGTGTAGCACAGCCATTGACCTCTGTAAAATATGGACTACTATTTTATACAGCTTCAAATAGTTCAACCAAATTGTCAATCTATTGAAACTAAAAAAAGAAATGGTAAATATTAAAGTAGTATGTGACTTATGACGGTCCAATCTATTTTTATGAGTATATCCAACGTAAATCAGTAATAAAAAGAAAGTTTTTATAGAGTGTGGTCCTTCTGGACGTGACCATAGTGAGTGTAAAACCAATGAAAACTTAATAAACCTACAAAAATATTTCTAGATCTATTTATAGGAACTCATAATCAATCAGCCTCGCTTTAAATATCGCATATCACATTCACGAATCACATGAAAAATCTAAATCGCACAGACTAGTTCCGCCAGAGGGAGCGGTGCTTGACTTGAATTGTGAGTAGAACAACGAAGTCTAGATTGTTGTGTTTTGTGATTACAATAATAATTTATCATCACATTTTATTTGCTCTAAAATGGTAACTTTCTTAAATCACACAATTCCATTTTTCTGTAAATTGACTGACATACCATCAAATTATTTCCATCAAACTGATTGGGTCATATTCGAAACAAAATTTTACAACGTTCTATTCTCCAAAAATTATTTGACAAAACGGGAGTTTTTATTGGCTAAATTTAAATTAAACGTTCTGCGCCTGCTATGTCTGCAGCCTTAAATACATCGAGTGGCGATTGTTTCCCTGGTAGCACAATCGTGTGCAATTCTAATACAAGTTGTTTCAAGTTTACTTGAAATAGCCAAATTGTGGCAGATTGTTTTGTGTCTATTGCTGAAATTTATATCGTTTCTTATGCAAGATACTTTTACAATACTTGCACCAGACTTAACCAAAAGTACTTGAGTCCAAAGGGGTGAATTAGTATAAGTCAAGTACAATATGTCTTAGTTCTAATGTAAGTCTGCAACATAGTCACTAGCTTTAATTTACCCCTTTGTGCTCAAGTGCCCTGAATCAAATCCATTGAA
>NW_019424819.1:0-1542 GCF_000390285.2 Anoplophora glabripennis | reverse complement strand
CGGAAATGTATTTAATAAAAAAATGTATCTTTTCTGGCAATAAGTTAATTGCGTCTTTTTCCTTTACTATTATTACTATTTAAATGCATTGTTGTTACTGCAAGAGTTCGCAAACAAAACCACATCCGTAAGCATCTGTAGTTGCCAACTGCGTGCGCAAAACAAACTCCGTTAAAATATGGAGAAAAATGAAATAAAACTTACCATTTCTGGAGAAAATATTGAAATTGATCTCCATTACCGCAGATACAGGTATGGCACCGACGCGCCCAATTTTAGCGAATAGTTTCCCAAATTCCAGGTATTCCTTTAATTGTGTCAGCAGCTTCAAATATACGGTTTCGCAATTCTTCTGCCGCGCGCCGTAGCAATTGGAGTATTGTAAACCAATGACTTCAAGTAACTCCAAAGATAAAAGGCCTATTGGAGTTAGATCGGGTGACCGAGGTGGCCATGCACAGGACCACAGCGTCCAATCCATCGCTGAGGAAACATTTCAGTCAAAAGTGTCGTTACTTCTCGAGTACTGTGTGAAGGAGCCCCATCTTGAAGATAAAACATGCGTGCCCGAACTTGTAATGCCACATCGTCCAATAATTCAGGCTATCGGTTCTCCAAAAAGTCAGATATGTTGGTCCATTTAGTGGCATTTAGTCGTCCTTCTGTCGTCCAAATAGGGACCTACAAGTATATCGTTTATTATGGCAGCCCAAACATTTACCGAGAACCGATGTTAAAAATAAGTTTCCCTAATCGCGTGAGGATTTTCATCGGCCCATATCTGCATATTATGGAAATTCACTTCATTACTGGTAAATGTCGCCTCATCTGTTACACAAACATAAGCAGGGATGTCTACTTGACACGCATTGTCGTAAAAACCATGTGGGGTTTCCGTCAAGATTTTTAAACGCTGCATCTTCAACATTAGGGTTCACTTGCTGACCACGTCCTTCTCCTTGAGGAATAACACTTCTCGAATCTCGCAGTCGCTGAACGCACTGTAGAATTGTATTTGTACATGGGGGTGACGTTGTGGCCATCGTTCCCGGTAGTCGCCGCGAGCGCATTTTCTCCGGCTACACCATACACTAAACACCATATCGACACGTTCGGAAATAGTAAATGCATTGTTTTCTCGGTTCATTGTAAAACTAGTTTGTGCACAAACTAAAAAATTAAGCAAAATAATAAATAATGGCAAGATTTCATGCTATTCTTATTTTTTACTTCTTTATAAAAATGACACTGTCACTGTCGTGGAATTACAAAATAAAAACTTTTGTCTGGAATCTTTCACTTTTTAACAATGATGAATCGATAATGAATTCATTACACACTGAAAGAAATAGGCTTATTAAACTGTTTATCTAGAATAATGTGTATAGCGCATATTAAAACTTTTATAACCAATATACGACTTTTATTAAAAAAAAGCAATCATCTCCATACTCATTATAGGATGAGTTTAACTGGAAGGTGCTTAATACACCTTATGCATCTATGAAATAATGGTTATAATGAATTACTTATACGTCATTA
>NW_019424818.1:0-1538 GCF_000390285.2 Anoplophora glabripennis | reverse complement strand
TTTCTACTTATCAGCTTACTAAAAACATAGCAAAATTTTTGGAAATTTCTCAAGCGGTTTAGAAATGAAACATGTTGAATTGATTTTCTTTAATACTACTTATAGTCATTGAAGCTTTACACCTCCGAATTCTTTGAAACTGAACCGGTCGACTTGAAATTTGGCAGATAGTTAGAGAAAAGGTCAATGAACATTAGTGACATAGCGCTGATTGACGCTTCCCCCTGTTGGGGGTTGACACCCCTTCTCGGGAGTGGGAAATTTATTTTCAAAGATAACGCTGGAAATCGATAGAGAATCAAATTTTGAGCAAAAAATATTCGAAGAATTTTTTCGAGAAATCAATAGTTTTTTAGTTATTCAAGATTGAAAACTTGGAATTTTGAGTGAAAAAAAAACACTTTTTCAAAGTTCTTTTCGCGAATAACTCAAAAACTACGCATTTTTAAAAAAAGTGTAATAAACAAAAATGTAGCTAAAATAAAATGTAAAAAATGTAGTTAAAAATAAACAAAGAAAGTTGTTTTTTAAAATGTGTTGTACGTCCTATACAAAGCGAAATATGGTTAGTGGAAGGGGACTTGTTTTGGGGCATACTTGAATCGATGTATTCAATGTTAAATAACGGAAAAAGGATTAATTTTACGTGTATAACGCTCCGGGAGTTTTTTGTAGTACTCAAAAAGACCTTCAAAATGAGCACATAAAAGTTAATTAGAGCAAAATTGAAGGAGTTATCGTCAAAAACAGATGGATTGCTCATATTTTTTATGAAGAAATGAGCAGTACCTAAACGCTGCACCGTGTTTTTCATACGATCCTGAAGTTAGACCGGTTTAGAATGCGTATTTTTTGAATAATGTACGGTAAAAGTTGAAAACGTATTTTTCATTATTCAAAAGAATGCCTTATTTATATAATAACTCTGAAACTATGAAAGATACGTAAAAAATGATAGACAGCAAAAATGTAGATTTTTTTTCAACAAATATTTTTTATTCATATAGCATAAAAAT
Source organism: Anoplophora glabripennis (assembly GCF_000390285.2). Taxonomy (NCBI): domain Eukaryota; kingdom Metazoa; phylum Arthropoda; class Insecta; order Coleoptera; family Cerambycidae; genus Anoplophora; species Anoplophora glabripennis. The sequence continues at coordinate 522 of NW_019424818.1, read as the reverse complement.
AAAGGAGATATCGCTTACTTAGGGGTAGTTTTTACAACTAAAAAACAAAATGCGTCAATCGGGCTTATTCACTTTTGAACTTGAGCCTAAGATGAGCCTTATTCTAAATCAGGGGTCGGCAAGTAATTTTAGGTGGGGTCCGAATACTTTTGAAAATTTTTAACGAGGTCCAGAAAAAAAAATCATATTTCTTATTTTTTTTATTTGGACTCAAATTTAATCTACTTACTAACCATTAAGAACTCAAAACACTCACACAATTGTAAAATACTAGAAAAAAATTATACGATTAGCACTTAAACGTAAAAAACATTTTTTTAATAATTTATTTGAGTAATTTATACTTTCAAAAAATTTTTGGCGGTCGAGTATTTTACCTTTCGCGGTCCGGACCTGGACCGCGGTCCGCCAGTTGCCGACCCTTGCCCTAGATCAGGGGTCGGCAAGTAATTTTAGGTGGGGTCCGGATACTTTTGATATTTTTTAACGAGGTCCAGAAAAAAATTAATATTTCTTACTAAT
>NW_019424817.1:0-1548 GCF_000390285.2 Anoplophora glabripennis | reverse complement strand
GGTTAAGTTGGTCGCTATAAGCTACTCCCTACGTCCAATGTGTCAGAGCCAACTTCGACCACGTTTTTATTTGAACGCTCGTTATAAAAAAATATTTATCCAACACTTGTATATAATTTCTTTGGTTTTAAAGGAATAATGTGGCCTATAAGTCACTAGTGAGTTATAAGTCATGAGTCGCTAGTAAGTTATGATTTATAACCCACTAGAAATCATAAAAAGACAAATGTTTGGTTTATTTTTCTATTTTTTATTAGAAAACCAATTTGAAACAGTAATAAGTCAACAAATAACCTAAAATGCTACAGACTTACAATCTACCTACTTATTAATATTAACATTAACATTTATGGCAAAGCCGTAATTTGATGCCAAAGGATTATTGGAATCATTTTGTGATTGTGGTAAAATAAAACAGGTTGCACCTTTGCTTGTGCTTGCTTCAGGAGTCTGCACCCCTTATATCTTTTTAGCAATATCAATTTTGCTGAAAATTGACTCTTCTATATAACCTTCTGCCACGGCAGATGACTTCCATCCACCGTGGCGTTTGAATGTTGTAATGTCCCCTCCAGCATTGGACAAGAGAGTTGCAGATGCGCGACGCAAGCCATGCCCTGTATATAAATTAAAATCTGTCAAGCCCAAAAATCGCGCAACAACATTAGGGATTTTTGATAGCTTATTAATACCAACACATTGACGGGTGCATTTTCCCTTTTGAAAATTGCACATTTTGAGGCCTTAGCTTAGAATATTTTCTAATTAAATCAATTGGATTAAACAAACTCCTTCATTTAACACAGCGAAGCTTCTTGGTTTGTCTGTTTTAGTTTTTGAAATCATGATGTGGATATACTGCCCTTTGTCCTCTATATTGTCTATGCTTAGATGGGTCAATTCCTCGCAACGGCAAGCGCCAAAAACTCCTAATATAAACAACAAATTTAATAAATATAACTCAGTTAAACTATTCAGTAGAACCCACCTTATTCATAAGATGGTCTTCGTCTAGGGCTTCACGCAAAAATTGTTCGATTGGACTTTTTTGGTTGAAAATGTTTGTGCTTGGATTTTAGAAATGCCACCAGTCTTCAATGTTCTTGTAAACTTTGAAAGTTGATTTCAACATGGAATATTTAGTCCACAATTAAATGTGGATGAAGTTAATTTCTCACTTAATTGAAAAAATAAGCCAGCAAGACATATTCATTTACGCCTTTCACCCCATTTTTGATTTTCCAATCTTGAAATTCCTTCAGTTCTTTGTTGTATACAGGGTGATTCACAACTTATCCAAAACAAATTGGGAATAGATACAGCATGAGAAATGGAATCAATACCGTAAAAAATATTTTTGTAAAATCCTTATAGTTTCCGAGAAAAAAAATATTGAAGTTATAGTACATTCAACCGCTACATAGCTGGACAACTGTAGTCTCTAGCGTCATCCGCCACGTGTCTCAGCGACTTAGAATACTGAATTCGGATTTTGCAATCGTCGTTGCGATATTTACCTGTTATCTGTGGTGTTTACAATATGTTTTT
>NW_019424816.1:0-1661 GCF_000390285.2 Anoplophora glabripennis | reverse complement strand
CCTTCAAAGTCACCTCTCCCCTATTCACACACTTTTCCCAGCGGTGTCTCCATTTCGCAAAGCAGTCCTGGATAGCTTCATTTGAAATGGCCTTTAAAGTCTAGGACGAATTTGCTTTGATGTCATCAATATATGAAAACGGCGTCTTTTCAGCAACGCTTTTAATTTCGGAAATAAGAATAAATCTCAAGGAGCCTGGTCTGGCGAGTAAGGCGGGTGAGATAGGACAGTAGACTGATTTTTGACACAAAACAAACAAATTGACAAAACTGAGTGCGCGTGAGAACCATGAGTTGTCTCACTACAACGCGTGGCATTTTGCGGATTTTTTCATGTAACCGTTGTAAAACGCCTTGATACATTCTTTCACCATGAGAAATTCCAAATGCGCAATTCCATTAAAGTCATGAAAAAACAGTGAGCATCTCTTTGACATTGGTTCGAGACTGATGTGCTTTCTTGGCGCGTGGAGATTCTTCGCCAATCCATTGTGATGATTGGCATGATATCAGTGTCGTAGCCATAAACCTTTTTTCGTCTCTCCTTATGATCCTTTGTATGAATGTTTCATTATCATTGGATTGTTCAAGAAGTTGCTGACGAAGGTCTACGTGACTTTTCTCTGTTGTCGATCTTCTTCTTCTCCTAGTGGTTGGTCCTAATAAGTCCCATAGCACTGCGGCCTAGTTAGGTCTATTGTGTGTCCCACTACTAGTCCTATTCAGCAAGTAGATTTGTCCTTTTTACAAAATCCAAAGGCTTCCTTGCTGACACTTCTCTCAGTTTCTTGAGTTCCAAATAGGGTCCCCCAAGGAGCGTCATTCTGCTACGTGCAAATCCCGGGCACTCGCCCAGGATATGTAGAGAAGTTTCATCCGCCGATTCACATTCTCGGCAGACCGGACTGTCTACAANTAAACTTTGTTATTAATTTTATATTTACTTTATTGGTCGCAGTGTCCTTCAAAGTCACCTCTCCCCTATTCACACACTTTTCCCAGCGGTGTCTCCATTTCGCAAAGCAGTCCTGGATAGCTTCATTTGAAATGGCCTTTAAAGTCTAGGACGAATTTGCTTTGATGTCATCAATATATGAAAACGGCGTCTTTTCAGCAACGCTTTTAATTTCGGAAATAAGAATAAATCTCAAGGAGCCTGGTCTGGCGAGTAAGGCGGGTGAGATAGGACAGTAGACTGATTTTTGACACAAAACAAACAAATTGACAAAACTGAGTGCGCGTGAGAACCATGAGTTGTCTCACTACAACGCGTGGCATTTTGCGGATTTTTTCATGTAACCGTTGTAAAACGCCTTGATACATTCTTTCACCATGAGAAATTCCAAATGCGCAATTCCATTAAAGTCATGAAAAAACAGTGAGCATCTCTTTGACATTGGTTCGAGACTGACGTGCTTTCTTGGCGCGTGGAGATTCTACGACAATCCATTGTGATGATTGACATGGTCTCAGTGTCGTAGCCGTAAACCTTTTTTCGTCTCCCCTTATGATCCTTTGTATGAATGTTTCATCGTCATTGGATTGTTCAAGAAGTTGCCAACGAAGGTCTACGTGACTTTTCTATGTTGTCGATCTTCTTCTTCTCCTAGTGGTTGGTCCTAATAAGTCCCATAGCACTGCGGCCTAATTAGGCCTATTGTG
>NW_019424815.1:0-1552 GCF_000390285.2 Anoplophora glabripennis | reverse complement strand
ATCGTTCTCTTCATTCGAAGAAGCGTCATTTCGAAATTATTGTTTTTTTAAACTGAAATTCAGATCGTAACTTTTATTATGAATAGAGATTAAAATTCAGTTTCTCGAGAATATTGTCACAATTACAGGATTTATCTCGGAGAAAGTAAGGCAAAACAATTTCAAAACATTTAAACTCATCATGTTTATTTACAATCCTTCCAAGAAGTTAGTACATGCAAACTATGAGGTATGACTGCCTAACTTCAGCATGAGATAGAGTAATCATAAATGAACAAAAAAGTTGTATATTACATGGGCATAAGATTAATAGTTTTCAAAATACAGCGAGTATTAATATTGGGGAGTTTCATCACAACGTGACAACAGCGCTACACAGCTGATGCACACAACGTGTGCACACGGTAGATTTGTCCTACGGAAAAAATGTAAACAACTATTATTGAGAAACATTTAATAAATTTCAAGACAATTGTTTTCCAGTTTTTAAATATATAAAATAACATGTATTGATAGTATTGTGCTTAAGTTTTAGCTCGAATTTTAGTAATTATGAATCTCTTAAAACAGGAACTTAACTTTTAACCAAATTATGAATCTGAAAAATATGTAATTAAAGTACCCAAAGATTCACATCGTCCAAATAATCATGCGTATTAAAAATGATTTAGAGACATACCACAAAGCAAAATTCAGTAATTCTTAAACGCACAAGCAAAAAACAAACTGCAACATATGCTCAAAATGTCCACCGCCATTTTCGATACACGCACGACACCTTCTTATCCAATTTTCGCGCACTTGCTGGAAAACACCTCAAGAAAAGGAAATAGTGGTACGCAAAAAATACTTCGACACGGTCCAGTTCCAGATATCAACACCAACTGAACTGCGTATTGCTGGACAACTTAGTACAGGGCGATTCATTATATTTTGACCCCCTCTTTAACTTTTTTGTTTTAAGAGTTATAAAAAAATGTGAAATACAAAAGTTGCATGATTTTTTATGAAGTTTTCGAAAATGATAGTAGAAAAACAAATGAAGTTCAAACAAAATGGCCGAGGATGTTAACTTTGTTAATTTAAATCGAACACCCTGTATATTTTTACATATTTGGATATAACGTTCCTTATCGAGCATAACCATATAGGTTTTGTTGGGTCCATCTTAACCGCCGCGCCGGTGTCACATTGCTGGATATGAATTTTATCGAATTTTAAATTTATTACAATTCTAATTATTTTTTAGAAAAGCATAAAGCATAAAGAAGTTCAAAAAAGTGATAAACATTGTATTTTATGGTATTCTATGCACGCAGTTATGTCAATATTCCTTAATTAATGGAACTTTTGTACATCAAGTTGGAGATTTTAATAATTTTTTTCTCGGAAATGATTGAGTTTAGGACCCATGTCATATAAGGTTTTCTTTGTTTATTTTAATGTATTCTATCGTATGTTAAAATTAAGGCAGTCAAACTTCTAACACCCTGTATATTATTTTGCAGTGGTGCCTTCTAATTTTTCAGACAAATGTAACTGGCATACCTTA
>NW_019424814.1:0-1536 GCF_000390285.2 Anoplophora glabripennis | reverse complement strand
ATGCGGAATTTTCGGTGGTGTAGGTAGGATTTTATGAGTATATACTTACTTTCATAGGAGGAAAAGGTTCCCTTCATTTAAAAAATAAATTGAGTAAATGGTCCCAATAAAAGATTTTCAACACAGAAAAACAGCGGGAGCAGCAACAACAGGAGCACGATATGAAGATGAGGCACATGGAGGAAAAACACGCCAAATATATAGAAGAATGTAACCTTCGTATGCAGCTTATGAAGAAAAAACATGAACTGGAGCTGCAACTCATGAAGGAGTCAGCTGCTAGAGACAAAAATTTAATGTAGAGTGCAAAAAAAAATAAATTATGTTTACATATTTTTTTATTACGCTAGCATCTTTAAAGTAACATAAAATAATACATGTTTAATAAAAAAGACGACATTTGTAAAAAAACTATTCTAAATTTTGAAAATATTGATTAATTAAAGTTTCTCGCACTATGTTACTGACATCTCGCGCATTAATATCTCTGACTACATCATTATCATTCTCAACAATTCCTGCGGCAACTTCTTCTTCGAGCTCCTCATCGACACCTGGAACTTCATCATTCATTGAACATGCTATGTTATGCAAAACAGCACAGGCAACAACAATAGCTTGTTGTTAGTTAACCGGCTATTGAACAAAAAACAATAAGGAACGAAGAAATGGATTCATTTTATTAAGAAATGACACAAATTTTAATCTCGTTATAAGCGGAATAATTAGACCAAACAGGCAACGAATTGACAAATCACAAGAGAATTTGGAGTATTATCCTTGTATCTACTGCAAGGGACTGTTCATTAAAACATATTTGCAACGCCATTCCAAGATTTGTAAAAGCAACAAGGAAAAAATTAAAAATAGAAGAAATCATTTTTCATGTTCGCAAACCGTAGTTGCTTGTACGGCAGAGCCTACTAATGTGATTCCAAAGTTAAATGTAAAAGAGCAAGTAAGTTTACTTTCATGTCACATTTATCTTATTTCATCTAAGGCCAGTTTTTTCACCTGTGAGTAAAGTGAGAAGTAATTAACCAGTAGTTAAATTTACATATCAGATTTATTGCGCATGGATCTTTTCATCTAAAATAAACCTCTTGGTTACTAACTACAAGTAATTTAATAGTCGGTGAATGTTTTCATAAAATTAGTAGGTAAAAATCCACATGACACCAAATTAAAGAAGAAGACTAAGTTTTGATCGGAATTCGCTAATTGTTTGAGGTTAGACGGTTAGACTTACTTTAAAAACTGAAATGTTACATAATTTACAAAAATACTTATACTACTACTACTATATTTTAATAGTTACGGTTTTATACATATGTATGATATAGGGTGTTAATGAATAGGTGTTACAAACGGATATGGTATGTAAAAAATCTAAAAATAAGTGCAGTTTACTTATTAAACATATGTCCTAAAGCCGCTTATTTTCGAGATACAGGGCGTTGAAATTTAAAAATAATAAATTATTTTTTCCTGTAGCTCCGGTATTAGTTAATATTTCTTTATCAAACTCAACAGACA
>NW_019424813.1:0-1540 GCF_000390285.2 Anoplophora glabripennis | reverse complement strand
TATCCCCCGTTCGTAGGAACTTACGAGGTATACCTAACAAAATAAATGAAACCATATAATAAACCAGGGCGGATCTGTTTTGAGGTGGATGTGAGAGGAGCAAGCAAATTTTTGGAATCTAAGCATTTTGGAAGAATATTGAAGAGGAAAAAAAGTTTTAGAATTGAATTTTGCACAATATACTGTACGTTAAAATGGTTTAAATTTATTATCGATGTTGCAAAACAGTCATTGATAACAAGGCAAAATAATCAAGTTTTTTTTGATAATTTTTTAAAATATTTTAATTGTTCCGAGGGAATTCTAATGTTATTAAAAAAAACTTTAGAGTATAATAAAACAACACACCAAATTTCAATAAATTCAATAGTTTTCACAAAATAATTTTTTGAAAAAAATTTTTCGAATTTTCAAAATGTGGCACAGCCTCAAATAAAGCATCTAGATACTTGAAAATTTTGACAAAATGCTGATAAACTTTAACCGCTTATATCTTGAGAACTAATAAACGGAATCTACCTTTTTTTTAAGAAGCGTCTTTCGGAGTACTTTATAATTAAAAAAAAAACTAAATTGCAAATTAATACTTAAATGTAATCTAATTGTTTAAAAATAGAGTTAATTTTTAAAATTTACTGTGGCCGTCCTAATCAACCGATTTCAATTTTTCAGCGGTCTTCTCCATGTGAAAAAATTTTCAAGTATCTAGATGCTTTATTTGAGGCTGTGCAATATTTAGAAAATTCGAAAACTTTTTTCAAAAAATTATTTTGCGAAAACTATCGAACCGATTTTAATAAAATTTGGTGTGTTGTTTTATTATACTCTAAAGTTTTTTTTACCAAAGTTAGAATGCCCTCGGAACAATTAAAATATCTTTATAAAAAATAATCCAAAAAACTTGATTATTTTGCTATTTTTCGTGAATTATTGCTATTTTGCAACATGGGTAATAAATTTAAACAATTTTAACCTACAGTATATTGTGCAAAATTCAATTATAAAACTTTTTTTCCTCTTCAATATTCTTCCAAAATGCATAGGGTCCAAGATATAAGTAAAAAACTCTGATAAAATAGGTATTTTTAAAAAAATTTTAAACATTTTTGCAATTATTCTCAAAACAAGCTCGCAACCCGTTCAAATAAAAATAACCTAGATATTTATCCGGAAGACGTTCTGCTTTGCTAATGCATTTTGTTAATGCACAGTAATAGGAGCATTATGAAAACCACGGTAATACCTAATAAATATACATTATTTGCCAAATCACACTAGATGGAGAAGGCGCGCAAAAAAACATGTTAATAATCAAACTACAGTCGTTTAAACTATTTTTAATAGTGTAGATATTAAAAAAAAAAAATACAGGACAACCATTCCCAATTAATTTTTCTTAAAAATAAAAATGCTCGGAAAACACGATAAAAATTAACACAAGACAAATTTCGGCCTATTTCCGTGGCTAAAATTACGTTTTTGTTTTTATATCTAACGGGTATCGAATTTATTACCAACTCACATTTTTTTAATCGCCCTA
>NW_019424812.1:0-1540 GCF_000390285.2 Anoplophora glabripennis | reverse complement strand
TTTTTTGGCACATTATAAACAAAAATGTTCCTATGCACTATGCCTCTAAAATTGATAGTTTTAAAGTTATAAACAATTTAAGTTGTTAAAAATGCGAAAATTACGATTTTCAACGGCCGATTTCCGGATTAAAAATTGTTATTTTTGATGTTGCCAGGTACCTAAATTAAAGTTTAAACATCCCCCTAGAAGATGCTGAAGACTTTTTGGGACTCTCATTATTTTAAAGTCTTGTTTTTTAACTGTGAATAATGCGCTATGAGCTTCTTTACAAACGTACATATGGAAAAGTTCCATTTTTCCTCAGTATCAATATTTGGATTTCACAGCTTTTGGTTAACAAAATGAAACAGGTGAATTATTACCTAAATTTATTACCAAAGATCCATTACCCAAAGACTTACAATTAGTTAAACAATGTAAATGTACAAAAAACTGTAAGACTAAAGCTTGTTCTTGTCGGAAAAATTATGTCACTTGTGTACCTTTATGTGGCTGTAACATAGAACAGTGTGAGAATTCTTATGATTGAATAAATGTCTGATAATAATAACATGCAGTATTAAATAAATATTCTTTAATAAAAATCAAATGTATTTGATACTATTGCCCTTTTATTTTTTTCTGCACTCTATTCGTACAATTTTGAATTATGAAATTTAAATAATCAATTTTTACATTATTTAGTAGTAGAGTAGTAATAGTACTTAGAATGCTAAATTCAAAAAACTTAAGCTGAAGCCGCTTAACGACGAAATAACGAATCCGCGTATGAGAGAGGCGCGCGCGCGGCTCATAGCACTTAAAAAACAAGGCTTTAGAATAATGCACGTCCCAAAAACTCTTCAGCATCTTGTAGGGGGATGTTTAAACATTAATTTAGGTACCTGGCAACATTAAAAATAACAATTTTTAACCCGGAAATCGGCCATTGAAAATCGTCATTTTCGCATTTTTAGCATACTTAAATTGTTTATAATTTTGAAACTATCAATTTTAGAGGCATAATGCATAGGAACTTTTTTGTTTATAATGTGCCAAAAAACTTAAAAAAACTGGAGTGAAAAACCAATTTTCACAATCTTGTACGTCACTAATTTTCAAATTTGTCAATTCGCAGCATCGACAGGCACCAGAAACCCCCATTATTAGTGCAATCCCTACTAATATTATAAATGTGAATGTAAGTTTGTTTGTTACGCTTTCACGCGAAAACTACTTAACCGATCATCATGAAACTTTGTACACATATTCTTGGAGGTATTAGAAGTAACATAGGATACTTTTTATTAAAAAAAAATTTTTTTTACGAAAGATTTTCTATCACTCTGCGAGCGAAGCCGCGGGTAAAAGCTAGTCTAAAATAATTCAAAGTTCACTACATACCTGTAAAACAACATGTAAAAGGTAAAGAGATATGACCTTAATATTAAATATTTTTTATCGGAAGCTCCAGTCAAAAATTCTTCAATATGTGCTCTTTCTTCTTCTAATACTGCAGCTTTTTTTGCTTCTTTGTTTGTTTGTATTCTTTTGATTC
>NW_019424811.1:0-1546 GCF_000390285.2 Anoplophora glabripennis | reverse complement strand
GAATCTGGGGTCAAAAACAGAGGTTTCTATTTAAAAAATTAGCTTTGACCTTCAAATGGCCTTGAAGGTAACGGTCAAGGTCAAATTGAAGGTCAACATCCGATATCCCCCTTTGAACCCAACTTTTGTAAGAGTTATTTTCGGATCGGTGACTTCCCTGACGAAATATTCAGGTGCGTAATTTAAAATGGGATACCCTGTATACAAGGTGCGCCGTTAGTATGAGAAAGTAAAATAACTCTCTTGTTATCCATAATACAGAAAAAAAGTTTATATAAAATTTAATCTGAAACACACAGAGCGATGAGTAAAAACGGGACACGTCAAATATTACATTTTTTAAATGGAACACCCTGTATATTTTTTAACATAATGAATTTCCGAGAAAATTCTATATATGACAATATAAACAGCTTAACATTTTAGTGCGAGGCTACCAAGTTACGTAGGAAATTCTTCGAATTTTGGAAAAAACATGACCTCGAAGAAGTTGTATTAACTTTCAACTACTAACACTTGGAGCAAAAATATTTGACAGAGTTGTAGACAAATGTTAGGCAAACTCATATATTAGCTGCTATCGATGTTTTATACAGGGCATTTTTTATAATACAATCATTTTAAGAAAGTTCGAACTTGAATTTTTTCAAATGCAACAACCTGTATTTTATTATTCTATTTTATTAACATATCAGTCCACTTCAACTTTTATTAAGTATGTTCTACACCTGAAGTTGTTAGTTTTTAAGATATAGCAACATTTCTGGAAAAACTTAGTTTTTATTATTTTCGGTCGCACGAAATGGTTTTGTAAAACTGTCACATTGTGTCAATTTGTCAGTTCATAATTTATCATTCCATTTTGAGTTAATTTTATTAGTTAATATTTATTTGTGGTAGGTATTCTATAAAATAATAAAAATTAAGTATTTTCAGAAATGTTGCTATATCTTAAAAACTAACAATTTTAGATATAGAATATGCGTTATAAAAGTTGAAGTGGACCGATATGTGAATAAAATAGAACAATAAAATACAGGGTGTTCCATCTGAAAAATTTTAGAAAATCAAGTTTAAACTTTCAAAAAATGATCGTATTATAAAAAATGCCCTGTATAAAATATCGATATTAGCTAATATAGGGGAGTTTGTCTAACATATGCCTATAACTCTGTCTAATTATTTTCTTCTTTTAGGTCATGTTTTTTCCAAAATTCGAAGAATTTTCTATATAATTTGGTAACCCCGCACTAAAATGTTAAACTGTTTATATCACCATATATAGAATTTTCTCAGAAATCTATAAAATATACAGGGTGTTCCATTTGAAAAATGTAATATTTGGAGTGTCCCGTTTTTACTCATCGCCCTGTATGTATCAAATTAATTTTGTAGTTTAGGTTTCTTGATTCTGTACAATTTTTATATAAACTTTTTTTCTATATTATGATTAACAAGGGAGTTAATTTACTTCCTCACACTAATGGCCCACCCTGTATATCAATTGTTTTTCTACTCTTTCAGTGCTGAATTTTTCTTATTTGAA
>NW_019424810.1:0-1538 GCF_000390285.2 Anoplophora glabripennis | reverse complement strand
AAGGGTACATTTGGGTATCTAGGTAAATTAGTTCCAAACAGTCCATTTTGACCTCTAGTTTCCACTGTTAAAGTTTAGCTACATATCATAGAATTATATAGTGAGGTCAGCGGTTCTCAACAAGTTTTCTACAAATCGTGAATATTAGTCAAATTTGACTTTTCATTCTTAATTTTTTCGCGATGAGCATTGCAGAAATTATTTTCTAAAAAAACACACAGAAATATACAGGGCGATTTTTAAACTTTCAGCTATTAGTATAAGTAATTGTAAAAACTATTAAAACTTTAACTGGATTTAATCAATGTTTTTAAGGGGCTATAGCTCATTAAGGGTACATTTTGGTATCTAGGTAAATTAGTTCCAAACAGTCCATTTTTACCTCTAGCTTCCACTGTTAAAGTTTAGCTACATATTATAGAATTCTATAGTGAGGTCAGCGGTTCTCAACAAGTTTTCTATAAATCGTGAATATTAATGTAAAATTTGACTTTTCATTCTTAATTTTTTCGCGATGAGCATTGCAGAAATTATTTTCTAAAAACACAGAAATATACAGGGCGATTTTTAAACTGGAGTTTTAATTTTGATACGACAAAAAATTAACATTCAAATTAATTCGGCATACAGTCGCGAAGCAATGACAGCTTTTTGATAACACTCTCCATAAACTGATGTCAACCAATATACCAAGATCACGAAAATTATACAGTGCAATATTTAACACCAAGTTCATTATTACCTCTACCGGACGTCGCATCGTGCGTTGGTTAAAATAAAACGCTACAATGATAACATAACTAATTTCTAAATTTTGTGTTGAACTTTCAGCTATTAGTATAAGTAATTGTAAAGACTATTAAAACTTTAACTGGATTTAATAAACATTTTTAAGGAGCTATAGCTCCTTAAGGGTACATTTTGGTATCTAGGTAAATTAGTTCCAAACAGTCCATTTTGACCTCTAGTTTCCACTGTTAAAGTTTAGCTACATATTATAGAATTTTATAGTGAGGTCAGCGGTTCTCAACAAGATTTCTATAAATCGTGAATATTAATGTCAAATTTGACTTTTCATTCCTAATTTTTTCGCGATGTGCTTTGCAGAAATTTTCTAAAAAAACCCACACACAGAAATATACAGGGCGATTTTTAAACTGGAGTTTTAATTTCGATACGACAAAAAATTAACATTCAAATTAATTCGGCATACAGTCGCGAAGCAATGGCAGCTTTTTGATAACACTCTCCATAAACTGATGTCAACCAATATACCAAGATCACGAAAATTATACAGTGCAATATTTAACACCAAGTTCATTATTACTTCTACCGGACGTCGCATCGTGCGTTGGTTAAAATAAAACGCTACAAAGCTAACGTAACTAATTCCTAAACTATTAAAACTTTTAACTGGATTTAATAAACATTTTTAATTGGCTGTAGCTCCTTAAGGGTACATTTGGGTATCTAGGTAAATTAGTTCCAAACAGTCCATTTTGACCTCTAGTTTCCACTGTTAAAGTTTAGCTACATAT
>NW_019424809.1:0-1541 GCF_000390285.2 Anoplophora glabripennis | reverse complement strand
ATTATTTATTTCAAAAAAAATAAAAAATGTAAAATTTACTTAAGAATATTATTATCTTTGGGAGATTTTTTCAATTATTTTTTCGATTCAACACACCGTTTCCGAATTATAAATACTTTTTAATGGACTTCGGACGGTTTTCATTCGATCACCAATCAGAACCATGGGAGATTTTTTGATATTTCGAGTCAAGTGCTCTACTCAGAACTAAGGGGCGAGTTCCAGCCATTTCCGAGTTACGAGCAAAGACAGTTATTTTTTTCTCATACGTTGTGACGTCATAGTTCGATGACGAAGGCTAAAAAGGCAACGCGCTCAATCCCACGCTCCCTTCCTATGTGTCTTAAAGACGCTGGGGAAGACCCAGATTATACTTCTCTAATATAGGCCCCAGATACTCCTGAAGACACCTGAGAGAGAGAGAGAGAAAGTTACTCTATCTCTATCGCAAACTATAATTCTATCTCTCTCGCACACAATCAGACAAAAACGACATAAACGAACCTTCCTTTAAAAATACATGGGATTTATCATTGCCCGAATAACCAATTTTCATTTAAAAAAATAATTAAATTGGGTTATTCTGATGAAAAATAAAACATAATTAGACTTTATTCAAATAACGTAACAATAATGTGTAAAAATTCAGCAAGAATATCGGAAAATTTATTTTGGAAGACGAATCCCATCAACGACACTGTAAAAAATATTATTAGAAACCTTAGGTGGCCAGAAAACAGCCCCGATCTCAGTCCTTTAGACATATTTTTGTGGGGACACTTCAACAAAATATATTATTGAAAACCTTAAAATTTACAAGTATTTAAAGAAAAAATACAGGAGGAAATGTTTGATAATTCTGAATTTGTTTTAAAAGCAATAAATAGTAAATTAAAGCGTATCTTCAACTGTTTCATCACAATTACTTGCATGTTGAAAATTTGTAAAAATTGTAGGTATTTTAATGTTATTTCGTTTTTAGGTATACTCCTTATGTTGTAAAGATTAGTTATAAAAATCGTTGTTTATTATTTCGATAAACATGAATTTTAAATTTTTAATGATTTTTTTTACTTTAAACAATTATTAAACCTATAGGTGGATGTCAAATTACAAAAAAAATTAATTGTTTATTTGGAAATATATTTTCCGCAGTATTTCAATACCAAAAAATGAAAATAGTAGTTAATTAACGAAATTATGTTTAATTTAAGTAACCTAACTGTGATACCACTGCAGAATATCATATGAAACTACATAGATATTCGTTGATTTTTTAAAACATTTTTATCAATACCTACATCATACATTTACAGTAAGTAAATACAGTAACGTAAAAAACATAATATATTGATAAAAAAGTGTACAAAATAAATCCGTAAGTACGCCTGGGAACATTGCCAAAGTGTTGTTTATAATGTTGCTAGGATACGTGTAGGAATGCGAGCCGCTGCATTTGATTCTTCATAAAATTCTGCTGGTGGTGTACTCTACCGGCAATTTGGAAATTTAAAACTGCTGGCCTATTCCAGTAGCGGTCT
>NW_019424808.1:0-1539 GCF_000390285.2 Anoplophora glabripennis | reverse complement strand
TGTATCATTTGCTGTGGATTGAATCGTAACAGGATTGACGTTAGCTGGCTGCTGAATGACGGGCTGTTGTTCTGTACCATGAGGTATGGACTGAACAATAAATAATATTTGTACCCACAGAACTGACTTCCTTATCAGTAGCCATGAAATTATCATCACAAAAAATTCACTGCCAAAACACCGAGATCGTGACCGGACCTTTTTTAATTTTCCTGATTCGTTTGCTATTATTTATTAACCATTCTTTGATCCAGATTCTCGAATAAACAGTAAGCCTAGGATTCAAAACAGGGATTTCCTTAACTGTATAATGGGCTCATTCAGTAAATTTTTTTTATCTGCTTAACGGAAAGATATTGCAATTTTAAGGTTTTCTGCAAAAAAATAAAATTTTATATCGACTACAAGTCATCAAAAAAATTATAAACTAGCTCGCTGAATATATCCGCTGAACCAGCGGGCGTGACGTCACCGGGAAACCGATGCCGCATGCTTGCGTGTGTTGTCAGTCAGTCGGATAGTCGGGTAGTCGGGTTTTAGTTGCCTGTTATGTTTCTATTGAGTACGTTAAGATACCGAATTTTGTTAGGAATATGGAAGACACAGAACAGAAAAAAATTACAAATATTGTATTGTTCCCTAGTATGAGAGAAAGAAAATATTTATTAGCCTTCCGCGAATCGTGGAAATAAATAAGTAATGGCTTTTCTTCTTTTCGTACAGTCAACTTTGTAACATTTTGAAGTTTGTGTTCTGGCGTCATCCGTAATCAGTGGCGGACCCAGAGTTGGACTTTTTCTAACTGTACGTAACCTATGGCATTGTCTTCGTCACTCTATCGTGCGTATCTAAAGATCTAAAAATCAATAGTCTTTTAGTCTCTACTTTTGTTTGTTTTTTTTTATTTCTTTTTTTTTGAAAATTGCTTGTTTTGAACAAAACCAAAAAAAAAGGTTTTTCTTGTTTTTTTTGTTTTTTCCGGGTTTTTGGTTTTTTAAATTTTTTTTTTTTTTTAAATATTCTAATTCTCATAACTTCTCGAGGGGTTGAAAAAGCTACTCTAAATGGATACAAAAAAATCAGAAAAATTAAAAATGGTCCAGTCATACCTCAGTGATTTGTCATGGAATGCTCCATATTGTGCTACAGTTTTGGAGAATTTAGCATTTTTTTAAATTACAAGAAAACGGATGAAGCGATTTCTTTGAATTTTTCTCGCAATCTTTGTTTGTTTATTCATAAGTGTATCCAAATGCCATAGTTTTTTTTTTAATGATGAAGAACAGTTTTAGCTGTGCACCTAGTAATTTTAGCTTGCAATTGCTCATTTTGCTTTCAATTTTTCATCAAAGAGATATACCAGACGGTATTATTATAAGAATATTAAACGCTTTCTAGAACTAGTTTATCACTTCATGAACAAGACACCCTTTTTCCTCGTTTGTTTTTTGGCAACTTTTTTTGTTTGTTTGTGATTAGCTGTTAAAATAGGATCAAGTATTTTAATTACAACTTGTATGGAATAGCTCAAAAAAAGTA
>NW_019424807.1:0-1543 GCF_000390285.2 Anoplophora glabripennis | reverse complement strand
GAGATACTAGTCATGTATTGCACTGGTGGATACCTTTTATAGTTAACGTACTTAATAGCTTAGATATTACAATATCTGTAATTTAAATATATGTTTTCAAAGATAAAAATAATTTTGTTTGCGCGTATTTTACTATCATCTATTTGTTGTACCATGTCAACAAATTGTAATTTACAATTTACATATGAAATTCTTTTAAATTATAAAAAGATAGCTGAATAGAACTCAAGTTCAGCTTTTTGAGTATTTACATAATTTACTTTATCAGAAAATTTATTATTATTTCGTCTCGCTATAAAAAAGAACTAATATACAGGGTGAGTCAGTTTTTTGTAGACAAACTTTAACAGGAGATAGAACACATGTTTTTAAAAGGAAAAGTCCCTATAAACATATGTCGTAGAAGGCTTCGTTTCCGAGATACAGGGTATTGAATATATTTTTTTTTCTCGAATTTTCATTATAACTTACAAACGAATAGATTTTTTTCATGTTGGGGGATAATGCCTATTAATTAAGGGGCATAAAACAAGCGATAAGAATGTTCAAAAACTTGCACAGTGGCGGAGTGGAGGGGGTGCTCAACCGCTTTCTTAAACAGAACTTCTACGCCAATGACTATTTTTTTGAAAAAACTGTTATTTTCACTATCTACATATAGTTTAACAAAAATAATGTCCCTTCTTCTGTGTTCGAAATTCCTGTGCGTTTCCGAGTTTTTTTGATTTTTAGTGTTCGATGTGTTTATTATCAATTATCGGCTAAATATTTAATTTTTTCAACGAAACCTACCTAAATATGGTTTGTTAAGGATTCTAAAAAGCCGAAATCTCTTATTCTTTATCTCTTTCCAATGTAGTCAAAATTTTTTGTAATTTAGTTGCAGTACATTAGTATTTACGCAGCACATAATAAATAAGGATTCTTAAAATTAGTGTACTAAACAGATTTCAACTTATAAAAGTCTTGTATTTGAGTATGGCTTGATATAACAAATATTTATTTTGACTACAGTCTATTACATTATTATTTATTGTTTTTTATATCTACACGTTCGAATAAATCATTACAGAGAAATAATTTATTTCCAAAACTGTGAATTAAATGGCTTGCCCTCTTGTTTAAATGAAGGAAATAATAAATCTAAATTAGTTATGAACATATTATCCACAAGGAAATAATTTTATTTATTTTTGATGTTGTTAAAACCCTGGAAGCTTCTTTGACTGCTTAATCAATCACCAAAGAAAAAAGTTAATTGCTTTTTTTCGAGAGAAATGGCATTGGTCTCTATTTAGATTGTAGACAAATTTTAACACAAAAAATATATGTTGAGGGGAGTAAAACGATGTAAATGTCACTTCCTGATAATAAATGTAATTTTATTTAATATGAAATCCATGATTTTCAATTGCGGAAGGATATGTTCTGTTTAATTATACACTATACTTTTACGTAAATATAGGCGTTTCTCTACATATTTCGTGGAAGAAAAGTAAGGGGTAAATGAATTATACAGCGGCACACGGCGATACAAAATTAA
>NW_019424806.1:0-1547 GCF_000390285.2 Anoplophora glabripennis | reverse complement strand
TCACGACATTGCAATATATTAAAAATGTTGGCTTTACTTATAAATTGAATGGCATTATTTTCCAACCAATTTGGACTATAAAATAAACATTGGTAAATTTCCGACAATTTATTCCTTAAAAAAACAGCAATAACACAGAAAATGTATAAGACGGTTCATTGTAATTATCGCACTAAATGACGTCATGAAAACGCAGGCAGGCGCAGCAGAAAACGGCCGTTTCAAATATTTATTTTGTACGTCGAATTTTAATAATTACACAGTTTACTCAAAAAAAAAATATCGTCTGTACTTTTCATGCGACATATGTTATCCGTAGTATTTTTGCCTCCTGACAACAATTTTTTTTCTATATTCAAATGTTCATTTATTTGGTTAAGACCCCGCTTAACGTGAATCCGCGGTCAGAATTAATAGTTATTTTTCTAACCTCAAAAAAACGGGTCAAATATCACGAATTTTCAAAAAATAACAGATTCGCGCCAAATTTGGTATACCTACAGGAGTTTTCGGGGTCGCTGATCACGGATCCGAGGTCAATTTTGCAAAATTCAATATGGCGGATCCAAGATGGCCGACCAAATTTTCAAAAAATAACACATTCGCTCCAAATTTTTTATACGGGGGTTTCCGGGGACGCTGATCACGGATCCGAGGTCAATTTTGCAAAATTCAATATGGCGGATCCAAGATGGCTGACCAAATTTTAAAAAAATTACAGATTCGCGCCAAATTTAGTATACGGGGTTTTTGGCGTCGCTGATCACGAATTCGAGGTCAGAATTGCGAAATTCATTTTGTAATGTTTTTGATTACTTTTTGACCAGAGTACCTAATCATGTTTTAATCTTCTAAAAGATCTATTCAAGGGTTTTCTGCCAAATCTCAGCTAATAAAGTACATAGGTAATTGATTAAATTTTCAAAAACGAATTTCGTAAATCTCATCTCGAATTCGTGGTCAGTGACCCCGAAAACACCCGTGTACCAAATTTGGCGCGAATGTGTTATTTTTTTAAAATTTGGTCGGCCATCTTGGATCCGCCATCTTGAATTTTGCAAAATGGACTTCAAATTCGTGATCAACGACCCCGCAAACCTCCTTATATCAGATTTGGCATGAATGTGTTATTTTTTGAAAATTTGGTCGGCCATCTTGGATCCGCCATCTTGAATTTTGCAAAATTAACCTCATATTCGTGATCAGCGACTCCGAAACCCCCGTATACCTTTGGCGGGAATCTATAATTTTTTGAAAATTCGTGATATTGACTCGTTTTTTGAGATTAGAAAAGGAACCATCAATTCTGATCGCAGATTCACGTTCGGCCGGGTCTTCACCATATAAATGAACATTTGAATATAGAAAAAAAAATGTTTGTATTTTTTCTAGCACATTTTCGTGAATATTTGCTATTTTCTACCTGTTTTTTGAGGTTAGGAAATTCCTGTTATGTGATAGCTCAATTCTGACACCGGATTCGTGATCAGGAGGTAAAAATACTACGGATAACATATGTCGCATGAAAAGTACATACAACTTTTGTG
>NW_019424805.1:0-1541 GCF_000390285.2 Anoplophora glabripennis | reverse complement strand
TTCTAAAAAAAAGTTTACAGAATTTTTTTGATAAAAATGCAATTTTAACCTTCCGGGGCTGGCGCGCGGACTGTCAGTCCGCAGGGCTTTTAATTTGCCGTTTACCACGTAACCCCCCCCTTCTCGAATCGGAACATTTCGGTATTCTTCAAGCATAAAATTAGTTGTATTATATAAGAGTTTGAAGCGTGGGTGTGTTTTTGTTTTTATGTTATAAAATATTGCGGAGTGAGAGTCTGCCGCCAGTCCCCAATGCCATTTTTGGCCTCACTATTAATATTTGTGTTTTAAACGTTTTTGAAGGTAAGTAAGATATATTTTTGTTTTATTGGATAATGTAGCCCTTTTTTACGAATCTTTCATGGTTTTGTACAATCTACATAATGTGGATAAAAATATGACACGCCGAAAGTTTATGCACCTGCTGTCTTCCGAGTTGGCTGAAGATCATATTCGTTTTCGCGCAACTTTAACTTCTCTACCGCAAACTATAAGATCAAGAATTAAAGAAATTCTTCAAATTGATAATGCTGTTGCACCTGGTCCACCAAATGCAAGAGGCCGCTGCAGTTACTGCGACAGGAGAAAAAATCTACCAACGCGTTTTTCTTGCATAACATGTAGAAGGGAAGATATGTGTCTGGAACATTTGACACCTATATGTTTGGAATGTTACAGTGAATAGTTTTATTTAGTTTTTATGATAAGTTTATATTCTGCTCATATTTAAGTAAATACCTACGTTAATTTTATGTTTTTTAGTAACTAGTTTTAAGAATGTTAACTTTTCTGCTGTATTTGTAATAATGCCAAAAATATATGTTCCTATATGTTTTTACGTTGCAGAATTAATGTTGTTTAATTATTTTTCATGTTTTTATATAAATAAACATAAAACAAATAATTGCTAACTTTTTTATAATTGCTTCAAATCTAGTATGCGGACTCACAGTCCGCCGCCATTGTCGGATCGCAAAAATTTCACGCCAGTCCCGGAAGGTTAAGTAATCGTTAAAAGTCCATTTTTTCCAGATCCATACATCTTGCTATCTCCAAGAAAATACAGTAAATGGAAAATGACCCGTTTTTCAAATAAAATGTAAGATATCAGTTTTCCTAGAATTTTCAAAATACATATTTAATGGAATCGAATTTCTTGAGTCTTTAGTAAAAGTATCTCTCGGTATATCCGACACTGGTTCCCGATTTCAATTGAAGACCAAAGCCTAGGCAATATGTATCAAGTTCCGTCACTACGCAGCAACTCGACATTGAAATAGCTGTTCCCATATTTATTTAGCCATATCCATACACAGGTCTGGTCGAACTAAACGTATAGGTGGTAGAAATGTATACGCCCAGTTGAAGAATGGGCGCGCGGGCAAACGACACACAAACACAGCCGCACTGGGCGACTGGCCATAAATTTCAGTTGTTGACAAATTGCATAGCAGTGCAGTGCAGCAATGCGGAATAATTTTGATATTGATTATTACTTTTGTTTAATAACTTTTCTAACCTAAACTAACAACCTTTCCCTA
>NW_019424804.1:0-1542 GCF_000390285.2 Anoplophora glabripennis | reverse complement strand
TAATTTCGTTTCCCCTCATTTAACCTGTGCCCTGTTCGCATTTCAGTCCATAACCGAAAAGTAAATAAGTTAAAAAGTAAAACAGTAGAAACAATATTCCGTACAGTGTGACACACACGTTGAAAGATTCTCGAGATAACTGTGGATACCTGGCATTAAATTATGTTTCGATTATGTTATACAGCTTATTAAAAAAAGACACTGTGTATGTCATCAATATTAATGATTAATCTGATATGTACCAGGTGAGTAATTAATATTGATGACGCGAGTCCTTCCTTTATCCAAACGTCGTATTTTGAAGGCGATCTGTTCACGCTTTCTATGTGAAATTTCCACTTTAAAAAGAGTTGTCGCCGAAAATCGATTTTTTTTTCGGTGGGAGTGAGATACCCGAAGTATATCCGATATTTAAACAGAGATGGCGACAAACGTCAGTGAAGACGTCAAAATAAATTTTGTCATTTGACGCGTTTTCCTGGACGATCGGGCCACGATGAATCGTTACATTTGAAACCAACGTTTCAAATAGGCCGTGCAGGCTCTACCCAGCGTTAGATCGCCGTAGTTTATTTTGTAAACTCACGAATGCGAAGCCGAAGGTCTGGGGTTCCAATCGAGGGCGGGTCGCATTTTTTATTATTTTTTTTTTTTGGAAAATGTTATATATTATTTACCAACCCACAGAGAATGCATCGCGGAGCGGTGCTCGAGTCGCGCGCAGCGCGGGCCGAGGGCCGAAGGCCCGAGACAAAGGTCAAGTCCACGCAAGCGGACTTGCCTACCTTTCTAGTACAAAATAAGTATATACAATTATTTGACCAAAACTATGCAAATTTGTATTAAACAAACGATACATTAATATACAATACAGAAGATGTTTCTATAAAATCTATGTAGATCATAAAATTAAGAATAGAATTCGATTAACCGTATGTATCAAATATTTATTTTAAATGCTGCCTATTTTTAAAGTAAGAAATTATACTTCTGGGTAGAAATCTAAAGTATTTAAATAAATAAATAAATAATTTTCTTGAAAGAAGAAAATATTTTCTTGCGTATAAAAGTGCGATACCTTAAAATCAAATGTTGTATATTTGAAGCAAGAAATTTTTTTGCGTGCATCTGTCAAAGTTTGTAGAACACCCTGTATAACACTGATGAAATAAAATTACCAGATATTCAGTTGTATTAATAAAAGAATAGTCACCCCGAGTTGACCTTGCTTCAGAGAGCGATATATCGCAACAAGCAGAGTTGGGAATCCACCACATCCGATGGAAACTGATGCATTTCTGGTTGCGTAAATTATACTGAAAAATGGTAGAAAACAGCCCTTTTTTTATTCCAATATATCATTTTAAAGCAATGGAAGAAAGTAGTAAAATTTCGTATCACATTTGGCAAAGTATAAATGAAGACAGTAAAGCAAAAATTAATTGGGATAGGTAAATAATTCGTGAGAAATTAATTTCTAAATATGAAGGTTTTTTGGACTTTTACAAAGAAACGATTATTTCTTCATAGTATTGTAGAATT
>NW_019424803.1:0-1542 GCF_000390285.2 Anoplophora glabripennis | reverse complement strand
TATATAGCTCGGTGCCATGTTCCCTTATTTATGGCAGATGATTTCTAATGTTTGAAATCCGTGCCAGGCCAGAAAGCTTCAAGGATATTTAAAAAAGCTGGATCATTCGTCAGCCGAATCCACCAGGCATATACCGGTTTCGAACTTATGTCCCCGGTTTGCCATTGGTCAAATAATGCACGAGTTCTTTTATATAGGGATTATAGAATTTTTAAATTGTTTTGTTGTCTTTATCTTTAAGGTCAACATTTACTTTGAAAAGAAAACAGGACTCCAGCGGTACCAAGGGGTAGTTGGTTTTGGGGTCGCTGATTTTGATGCCGGGGTCGGTAAAGCTGTATCAGGTTCAAGACTAAGAAAAGGTGGTTGAAAAAATGTGGAAAAATTCATACGTAGGTTTCTTGGGTTGCTGAATCCGATATCGGTTTTGTCTGTATATCTGTCTGCCTATTTACCTGCACACCTGTTTGTGTGCTTGTTAGTCTGTATTTATCGTTCGCTGTATTTTCTCTGTGTCCATCTACCCGACATCCTCCCTTTCTGCCTGCCTTTCTGTAGGTAATTTGGTCTATCTTCCTGTCTGACTAAATAACTAATTGTTTCTATCTGTCTGTTTTTCTGTCACCCTCTGTCTAAGTGTCATAGGAACCTGAAACTTCATTTTCTTCATTCTTATCTTGATTGGTTCCCAGAAAATCGGGGAGCTTTTAGTGAAGAGCAAGGAGAAAGAATGCACCAGGACCTGAATGAGTTTGAACAAAGATATCAAGGTGTTTGGGGGAAGAATATGTTAACAGACTATTGCTGGAATCTAAAGAGAGACACAAATAAAGCACATAAAAGAAAAGCGATTCGAAGATCATTCCAGGAACAACGTAAGCGTTCTCGCCCGAATTTCGATTAATACACTTATGTTGAAAGAAGCGAATTGATTTGTTGAAGGCTTTCAAAAGTTTTTTTTAATCTAGTTTATGTACAATCACGCAAAACCGAGAGAGGATGGGAGGCAGGAAGGTAAGAAGACTGACAAGGAGGTAGACAGAGGGTGGCAAAAAAATTGACAGATTAGTTATTTAGTTAGACAGGAAAATAGACAAAATTACCGACAAAAAGGCAGGTAGAAAGGCAGGATGTCAGATAGATGGACAGAGAGAAAATACAGGCAGACGACAAATACAGATTAACAACAGACAAAAGTTTAACCTTCAAACGACCTTGAACATGAGGTGATAGAGATCAACCGACATCGGGTTCAGCGACCCAAAAAACCTATGTATGAATTTCTTCAGATTTTTTCAACCACCTTTCCTTAGTTTGACCTTCAAATGACCTTGAACCTGATGTGATAGAGCTTAACCGACCTCGGCATCGGAATCAGCGACCCCAAAAATCCCTGGGTACCTAGTTAGAGTCCGGTGTTTTTTCCAAACTAAATGTTGACCTGTATTATCAATAAATTTCTTCCTGTATGCTACTTAGTCATAAAAAATGATCATTAATGCTCGTTGAATAATCAAAATATTATTAAAAGGGACGTCCTCC
>NW_019424802.1:0-1551 GCF_000390285.2 Anoplophora glabripennis | reverse complement strand
TTATACAGGGTGTTTCTTAATAACGTGCTAATATTTAAGGAGGTTATTCTTGGGTCCATTTTAAGAAAAAAACTTCATATGAACATATGTCCTAAAAGTCTTAACCTTTGAACTAGGGTGCTAAAGTTTTATGAAAAAACTTTTTTTTTGATAACTTTGATATTACCCTAGATATTTTTTCAAATTTGGTACACGCCTTCTATTCATCGAGATGCATTTTCTGATATACAAACAATTTTATTATTTTTGCCAGTGGCGTCTGTACAGGTTTTGTACTAAATATTTTTGAAGAAAAATGTCACGCCAGGGTAATTTTCTTTTACCAATCCAAAATGTATGTAGATTACTGTAATTTCATAATTTCAATGTTTGAAAGTTATTATCTTAAATAAATAAATTATTGTTCAAAATTACATTTTTTTTCTCGTAAATAAGATGCAAATGAATGAATTTTATTTTTTTATGCGAAAACCGTACGTTAAACGAAAAAATTCAAGACACCACATTTGCTCAGAAAGGAATGAAGATTTCAAAAATGATTTTTACTTAAAGAAAAAGCAGTGGCGTAACATATTTTTCTTCAAAAATATTCAATACAAAACCTGTACAGACGCCACTGGCAAAAATAATAAAATTGTTTGTACATCAAAAAATGCATCTTGATGAATAGAAGGCGTGTACCAAATTTGAAAAAATATGTAGGGTAGGAAATACCAAAGTTATAATAAAAAAATATTTTTTCATAAAACTTTAGCACCCTGTAGTTCAAAAGTTAAGACTTTTAGGACATATGTTCATATGAAGTTTTTTTCTTAAAATGGACCCAAGAATAACCTCCTTAAATATTAGCACGTTATTAAGAAACACCCTGTATAACTGTAGTTGTAATGGAAACAACAAAACGAAAATAGTATTTCACGAAAGACACAACAAATTTTAAAACTCGGAAGGAAAAAACTAGATAAGGTTTTAACACTGCCTTGTAATAATGGTTATAAAAGATAAATTTGTAACTGATATTTTAACAAAAAGTTAGTTTTCTGATACATCTTTTTTGTAATAGCGAGAGTGGCGAATTTTATGTTTAAGCGGGAACAATAATTTTAATACAACGTGCATTTTTTTGTGAGGCAGATTATTGTCAAAATCATATCAAGGCCTTGAATACTTTTCTTCACTTTTGCAAAAAAATATACTTGAAAATAGAAGACAAATATTTTACTTCTTTAAATACAGAACTATCCAAAGCTTAGTATACTCTTTATATTTTTTGGAGCATTTTTTTAAATGCGGCTGAATTTAATTTTTAAAATAAATCTTTAACAAAGGTGCTTATTGAAAAAGTAAAAGTAAATCGTCTAGATCCTCTTCCTATACACATAATGTTCCCCAAAAAAAGATAAATAATAAATTTCCCTTATGTTACTCAGCGAAAACGAAATCCTTAATTAAAGAAAAATATAAGTTTCATCGGCGTTGGAAAAGGTTTCAAAATAATTTGGATTATGTACATTTTTCTAACGCTAGAAAAGCCGTAAGACTCGCTATTAA
>NW_019424801.1:0-1543 GCF_000390285.2 Anoplophora glabripennis | reverse complement strand
TAGCAACAGAGAAAATAAAGTTTTTTAGCGCTTTTTTGAAAGTAAGTGTAAATCTCATGGACTGTATTTTATCTGGCAATAAGGCATATAACCTCGGACCAAGGTAAGTATGATTTTTTTGTCCTATGCTTTTATTTTTTCTTTGAATTACAAACATTTTACCTTTGTTTCTTGATTCATATTTATGTTCGCTGACTATTAATTGACTTTTATTTTTGTGTTGATGTATAGTTAGGAAATAGAAGGATAGTTGCCGTAGGTTCATCAAACACGCTTCAATAAAAAGATCATCCGAAGGGTAAGTAGATATTTTTTTAAACATGATTTTAATAATTGTCTTTTATACTATTTCTAGATTACGCTATATACTCTTACTTACATTTCCCCAAGCTACAATTCTATAAATTAGGTGCGATTGAACCAATGAGTTATAAATAATTATTAGAGAATCATGGTCAAGTATATCCCTTAACACTTGAAATGAACACTTGAATGAAACAAGAATCTTACCTTATTAGAAAGATATTTTATGTTCTTATCCCATTTTAGGTGATTGTCTAGTATGACACCGAGATACTTAAATTCTCTGACCAAATTGATTACGATATCGTCTGAAATAGCCAGAAACTGAACAGTGGGTGAGGAAGGAACGTCAACATAATTATGTAAAACTCGCGTTTTATCATAATTTACTGTAAGTAACATTGATTTAAACCATTTAAATATTATTGCTAGATCTTTTTCAGCTTTTCTTGTGACAGTTTCTCAGTCATCGTCACTGTAGAAAATACATGTATCGTCAGCGTATGCTATAATATCTCCCATAGTGGGCAGACAGAATAAATCATTTATATATAAGTTAAACAGTATAGGACCTAATACAGAGCCCTGAGGAACTCCATACGTGATCTGTTTTAATTCGCTTCGATAATTATTTATTGTCACAAACTGATAACGATGAGTGAGGTAACTCCTGCTCCTCTAGCACCCACTCTTTCCAGACAGTTTAACAACAGATCATGACTTACAGTGTCAAACGCTTTTGACAAGTCTACTTCTATAAAATATCATATAAACAAAAAACATTGATAAAGGAAAGTCAATGTTCGGCATTACAATATAAGTACCACTTTCATTAATAAGAACTTATTGTCTGGAGCCTCTCTTAAAAACATAGTAACATTTTCCATAGTCAAAACTTTTGATTTCTTTGCTTCGTGTGTGTCATTTTGACGTTTTAAAAAGGCAAGTAGCTTTTTCTATTGCGATATGTCCATATTTTCGTTTATTTGTATAGTACTTTACCACATGGGATATACAGGGTGTGGCGTGTATAATCTATAAAAATTAAACTACAGCTTCCTAACGATATTTGTAACAGAAAAGTCTTATACGAAAAAGTTGTATGGTGCGTTTTTTGTCATTCAGCACTTACAAATTATTTCATTTACTATTACAACACCGTCGTCGGTACTTTGATCTTTATTCAAACGCTTTCAATGTCCTTGGATAGCGGCGATGAGGACCGTAATAAGAATGTTTT
>NW_019424800.1:0-1546 GCF_000390285.2 Anoplophora glabripennis | reverse complement strand
GTTTTTAGGTTTAGTATACCTCCCCGCTCCCCAATATATCTACTAAACTCGATATAAATAAAATAAAATTGGTTATTTGCTTACTTCACTCGTATTTATGACGTTACATTCATTTGGGTCGTCTGGGACACTAGCGCCACCCCAACTTCTGCCATTTCTTGGACAAATTTTGTCAATTTTGCTGTATGAGTTCGTGCTCCTTATCTAGTCTCCATGGTTTACAGTCTGTAAACTTTGGTAATAGGAAACGTAAGTCATTTACCAATTCAGAATATTTGCACCACGCCGGGCAAGCCCGCATATGCCCGTCGAGTGCTGTATCGGCTAAGGCCAGCTAAGGCTTTTCGCCAGTGATTGGAAATACACATATGTATATTTATTTGCTGTAATTTTGTTCTTTAAATTTTTAAACATTAGAACAATTTTTCCCTGGAAAGGTATTCCAGAAAACAAATTTTAATAAAGTAATGAAATAATAAACCGTGTTATAATAATGTGGAAATCGAGTAAAAAAATGAATATCTACGGTGCTATGTTGATTATTCTGTGATAATGATAATTATAATAATTAAGTTTTTTTTAACTCGATGCTGTTAAATTGAATTAAGAATGATTACGGAGGAATTTTCAATGTTTTAATAGATTCGAGTTTGTAAATATGGAAGTGATGTAAATTTTTAGGACTTTTAAATCCAATATTTATTTTTTCTTCAAATAATAAAGAAACTGTTAGAGAAAAACATAAAACACACCACAGAAAAATAATAAAAACTGATTATATTCTACGGAAAAAACACAAAAAAAACTGTATTCATTGTTTGACCCATAATATTATTTTTGTACAGTATTGCTATAAACATCTAAGTCGAATTACAAATGCACAAATAATAAATTTTCTCTGGATGATTTGAGATTTCAGTAATACAAAGTATCAACTGCTAAATCTACTGTTGACGCGAAACCCGAAAATCCGAAATTTTGCAAAATTGTTTTATTTTTTTTTTCTGGCTTTATTTGAAAACGAATTTTAAAATAAATTGCATATTTACATTGCCACTCTTTTCGTTCTATCCAATGGCGTCAACATTTTTGCAATCCGACGTTTCGTCTTCCAGGGGCCATCCTCAGGTTGATTTTTTTTTATATATATTATAAAACTTTCTAAACGGCATATTGTTAGGTATAAAAAACACAATTTTTGTCTAATCTGAGCCACCCAGTATTTCTTACCGTTTCCTAGATTCTAATGCTATCCCATCCTTATCTTGAACACACTATATATCTATGAATTCATCAAAATTAAAAAACACACTAATTGATCCTACAGAAAAAAATATCATTTATTTTATTTATTCACTATTCGACTTCTATTTGTAGCAATATTTAACGAAAATAAAGTTTTGGGTCAAACAATGAGACAGTTTTTTTTATATTTTTTCCGTGAATGGTGTAATCAGTTTTTGAACTTTTCATTGTTTAAACAAATTATCAACAAATACTAAAAAATTTGTTGTTGCAAGTAATTTTTTAAATTTTTTTGCATTTT
>NW_019424799.1:0-1542 GCF_000390285.2 Anoplophora glabripennis | reverse complement strand
GTAAATGAATATAAGTTATTTATAGATAATAGTTATTTATGATACAAGTGTTAAAAGTGACAATGAAGTGTATATATCAAGTCAGGTACTGGATAAAGGGCAAGTAACTAAGTAAAAAACTTGTAAGTTGTTTAATGTTTATTAGTAACTACAGTTGAAGCTGTCCTTAAATGATGCAAAATTTGTGGCCAAAAAATTTATTTTAAAGAAAATACGGGAAATGAAAGTAATTTTATTATTCCATCAGATGTTTAAGAAGCTTGGGATAAATAGTTTTGGATTCTACATGTAAATAAAAGTATAAAAACTAGTATACAATCAATTTTTTTGATTGTATGAAAAACGTTTCTTAGGCCTCCTCACCACCGTCATCGTCAAAGTTTTCTTCGTCTGATTCGATTTCATTTTCTGATAAACATGACTCGTTCATATCTTCCTCGACATCTTCAATAACTACAGTTTCGTCTTAGATATTAGATCAATTGTAATTATCGCACTTCAAACATAAATTAGAACATTTTAATCCATGTTTTCGGCAGCTACACGCATTAGTTTTGCAATCACCGCTTTCGCATCTACATGTTTAATAAATCAAGAATTTTTCTACTTTCCGCCTTTTTATTTCGTAACCGACTTTTATTATTTTATTATCTCAATAAGATACGTACAATTATGTAAATACAAATTCATTACTGATAAAAAAGCTTTATAAATGTACATGAAAAGAAACATGTGTAAATTTCAGCCCTTAATATTAATAAATGAGGTCGTGGAGATTCTTCGAAAAAAAAAAAAAATTCTCGGCCCCTGTTGGCCGTAAACTTTTTTTTAAAAGTTCATGAAAAAATTTCAACTTTCGAATGGCAGTAACATTTTGATATGAACTGAAATCAAAAAGTTAATAAAAGTTTTGTGGCCCCGACAAAAAAAAACAATTTTTCGATAGTTTTTTGCGATATTTCAAATCGATTTGCAGCTCGCGCAATATTTGCACATAATAGCGTAATTATTAAAGAAATTTGTAAGTTCAACCACGTTCCTAAAGATGTGGCGGCCTATGAATTACGGAGATTTTACAATAACGCTTTTTTTCGAAAAACTCGATTTTTGCAAAAACTATAGAATATTTTTCAATTTTGAAATAATCATTTTATTTTGCTCGCCAAGAGCTATCCTTTCACCAAGCTTCATAAAAAATATTTATTTTTGAAAGAGATACAGCTATTTGAAAAAATTGCGATTTTTAGCGGGTTTTTTGCAATAACTAATTAATTTATTTATCGATCAAAACCAGTTTGGGCTTATTCGAACCGTATTAAAAATTCCTATAACTTTTATATGAAACAATTTTTTCTAAAATGTTTAGTTTTTTTTATAAATGAAAAAAACTGTTTTTTGCGAACTTTGGGCTCCATTTTGAAAATGAAGCCCAAATATTCAGGTGGGGTAATTTTTACGTAATTATATTCAATTACTAAACTATTTTTTGGCAAAAAATAAGGTATTTTCGATAATTTGATTGACTATATTGAAACATGGCCA
>NW_019424798.1:0-1545 GCF_000390285.2 Anoplophora glabripennis | reverse complement strand
AAAAATTATATAAGATATTTTTCTCAGAAATACAATTTTATGTTCACTGCAACCATGAAGAGTCCAAAACAAATAATTTGCGTATAAACTTTTAACTGTGCACGTCAGTAATTTATTTGGACTATTGATGATTACACTATATTGAAAATTCAATATTTTTTTTTTGTAAAATGAATTGAAATGAAGGAATTAAAGAATCTTTACCTGCTTCAAAACACTCAACGATACATTACTAAATTGAACGAGATTACTTAAAACTGGGAACTTATATTATGTAATTAGTGATAGGGAAAATAAAAATAATTTATGTATTATACAATTATCCTTTATTATCAAAAATTTACGTATCATCTAAAGAACTATCATCACTGTCGACTTCCTCTGTTTGGACATGTGCGTGTGTGTGTTTCTGCGTGTATTTCGCCTCGGAAACTATCAGAAATTAAGCCATTTACACGATCCGACAATTTTCATTGAATAATACAATTCGTTTTTTCAGGATATCTTTTTTAATTTTTAATATTTTTCATCGCTCCAAAAAGCAATTTGCAGGGAATTGCAAGAGCTATAAATCAACCTTTATAGTTGAAGGGTCTTGAACTCTCCGTTTTCGAGATTTTTAGGTTTTAAGGGCTCAAAGAAGATGGTCCTTACATGCAAATGCAAACTAATATCTAAAAAATAAATAACTAATAAAATAAAAACGTAATATCTCAGTTAATTTTTGCTCTACAAAAAAATTGAAAGAGAGCAAAAATATAATAAAAAAGAGACTTTAATTTTGAACTGTTGCATTTTTCACGTATCTTGTTTTAGTTTTTGAGTTATTTCGAAAAAAACTTTACCCTTAGTTTCTATTTTTATGGTTCAGCCATAGATTTTATTGTTGATTTTTTCTCCGAAAAAATGAGATGACCATTTAATTTTCATCATAACTCCGAGAGTTCTTGAGCTACGAAATTTTTTCAAAAAGCATTTTAAAGGTCTTCCCAAGCACTTTAAAACAGGTTATATTCATTTTCTTCGAAAAATTAGTTCTTTCGCCATTATTTTTCGGTAAAAGGTTCGATTTTACTTTCGAAAAATAAACAATCACATTTAGAGAGTGATAACTCGGTTATTATTACATCTACGGTAATCAACATGAATCGATTCGTTATTTCAAAAGCTTTATTTTTGCTTTATATGGGTTTTTCGATAAAACGCAAGGTTTTTAAGTTATTTATCAAAAACGGTTGAAAAACATGCACGTTTTAGATGAAAAATCAATATTTTTAATCGCAAATAACTCGGAAATCATTAATTTTTGGAAAAAACGTTATAGAGCAATTTTTGCTTAGAATTCATTCCTCTATTGATTTTTGCGATTAAAATGGGTGCCTTCATTGCCATCCCCCCAGAAGAGGTGGCATTCACCCCCAGGGTGAAAGCACACATCGGCACTATGTAACTTTTGTTTCTTGAGCAATTTTCTACTTACTGTTAAAATTTCACGTCAATCGGCGCATTCTAGTCAAGTGTGTCCGAACGTCTACTCTGGTTTTC
>NW_019424797.1:0-1549 GCF_000390285.2 Anoplophora glabripennis | reverse complement strand
CCCATTTTTAAGAATTTGAGGGGTATTTTCTCGAAAATGATTGGTGTTGGTGTCGAACTGACTTCAGATTCAAGGATCCGAAGATACAGGGTGTCCCATAAGCACATGATCAAAAAGGTACTGCGATATTCTTTGGCTCAAAAGACGATTTGACCTAACTTTCATTAAGAAAAAATGTCTGGTTCCTCTGCTACTGACTGTCAAAGTTCTTGAAAAAAAAATATGTACATTAGGTGTTCGAGCCGTTGACTGTGTGGGTCGTCCTCAAGTACGAAATGCAGCAGTTGAGGCAGCCGTTTTAAATAGGGTCACTGAAGATCCAAATATCAGTACTCGCCATCTGACAGTGGAATTTGGCGTACCAAAAAGTACAATTAATCGCATCATAAGACAGCAACTCTTCCATCCTTATCATGCGACGTCTATTCAGGAGCTTTTACCACACCATTTTGAGAGAAAACTTCAATTTCGCCCCTTTATTTAAGGAGCGTCGGCACGCGATCCAAATTTCACCAGCCGAATTTTATTCACCATTACGCAGAGAAATCCCTCATGCGAGGCGTATTAACCACTTTCAGGTGGAATTTCCAATAAATGTTTGGGCCGGGATCATCGGTGACATCCTTCTGGGTCATTGTCATGCCGCGCCGCTTGAATAGCGAAAATTATTTCAATTTTCTGACGAATACTTTTCCGGTTCTAATGGAAAATGTCCCTCTCGATCTTCGTGCTCAGATGTGGTTCATGCACGATGGTGCTCCTCCGCAGTTTAGTGCAAATGTAACTGCACATTTAAATAATACTTTCCACACAAGTGGATCGGAAGAAGAGGGAGAGATGTTCCTGTCGAATGGCCCCACAGGTGCCCCAACTTAACATTGTTAGATTTTTTTTCTATGGGGAGCCTTGAAGAATAAAGTTTACGCTACTCCTGTGGAATATCAGGAAGAATTATTGCGTAGGATTCAAAACGAGGCGGACGTAATACGGAAATATCCAAAAATGTTGAAGATGGCTCAATTCAATTTTAATCGAAGGATCCAGCTATGCATCCAAGAAAATGGGGGGCATATCAAACATCTTGTAATTCCACCATCATCTATCGTATCTATGTAACTATCATCCAGTTTCAATAAAGAGAATTATATCTTTCCTAAGTACGTCTTTACTTTTTTTGAGTGTTAACAAAAAATAAATCCGTCGCATTGCGACAGACTTTAAAGTTGTGACCATTTTACTTTTAATATTGATATCCTAGGTAAAAGAATTGGCAATTATTATTAAAGAAAGCTGCTTCTTGTAAAAGGGCAGATTTACTGCGATACATTTAAAATTGTTAAATCGCAACGAAACAGAAAA
Source organism: Anoplophora glabripennis (assembly GCF_000390285.2). Lineage (NCBI taxonomy): Eukaryota > Metazoa > Arthropoda > Insecta > Coleoptera > Cerambycidae > Anoplophora > Anoplophora glabripennis. The sequence goes on along the minus strand of NW_019424797.1, from coordinate 190 downwards.
CAATTTTTTGCGTAAAAACTATGAATGCTACACAACACAGCAAGTTTCATTAAAATCCATCGTAACATTCTCCAGATATTACAAAAAACATTTTTTTTCAAGAACTTTGACAGTCAATAGCAGAGGAACCAGACATTTTTTCTTAATGAAAGTTAGGTCAAATCGTCTTCTTTTGAGTCAAAGAATGTCG
>NW_019424796.1:0-1560 GCF_000390285.2 Anoplophora glabripennis | reverse complement strand
CAGCCTGCCAAGTTAAACACATAATTTTTTCGCCGATCAATTTTAATTTTATCATAACTGCAAATAAAGCTAATTATTTTATATTGAATTAGCAAAGCAAATACAGGGTGTAAGAAGTTTGACTGCCATTACTTCAGCATGAGATAGAGTAATCATAAATGAACAAAAAAAAATTTATATTACAGGGGCGTAAGATTAACAGTTTTCAAAATACAGCGAGTATTAATATTGGCGAGTTTCATCACAACGTGACAACATCGCTTAACCTGCTGATGCACACCACGTGTACACGTGGCAGACTTGTCCTATGGAAAAAACGTAAACAGCTATTATTGTGAAACATTTAGTAAATTTCAAGGCAATTGTTTTCCAGTTTTTAAATAAATAAAATAAAATATATCGATTTTGTAGTACGAAGACAGTGTGGTGTTTAAAATTTAGCTCGAATTTTAGTAATTATGAATCTCTTAAAACAGGAATTTATTAAGTTCATGACATTATGGGTCCGGAAATGTTTCCTAGATGTCGAAAGAAATTTAAAATCCGGTTTTTTCTAAATATCTCGAAAACGATTTAAGATATTACACTGCCACTGTAATAGATACCAAAGCTCAATATCTTAAATCGTTTTCGAAATATTTTGAAAAACAATTTTTTTTTAATTTTACATCTATCAGAAAGGAAGCATTTCCGGGCCCATAGTGTTATAAACTTATTTACTTATTTTGACATCATTTTATAAACAATGAAAAAACAAAACAGTCTAACAATATGTCCAACCACCATCCGAATTAATAACGGCTTGTAATCTGTTTGGCATAGATGTAACAAGGCGTCGTATATAATTCACGTCTATAGCGTTCCAAATATTTTGTATACGTTCCCCAGAGCGTAACTCTATTTGGTGGAATATCGTCATACTGTTTATTCAACTGACGAATTACATCAGCCCATAAATGTTTTTTTTATAAGAAGGAATTTCCATTTTGTTTCATTCCAAGATATTGATTAGAACCCGAGTTATCACGGATATATTATTTTTGGGGGTGAACATGAGGGTTAGTTTGCATCCGCTTAAATCCGTTTTAGGCTAAAAAAAATATTAGTCCTTATTAATATGTATTTACCTTTTTGAGATTAACAATGGATATTGAGCATACAATAATTTAAAGAAACACACGTTTACTGACGCACGCGCATTGACAATAGCGAATGAATTAATCTATCTTTGTCATAAGCATACGAGTTAGAATACTATAGAAAAAAATTGTTTTAGTTTTGTTACATCATTAAAATTAACGATTAAAAATTTGAAATTGTTGTAAAATTTATATCTGTGCCTCAAAAAAGAAAAGTTACATTTCTTAGAGTAGATTGAAAAAAAATTACAAAATTAATTAATTTTTTTGCATATGATTTTTTTAAATTTCTGAAATCTTCCCTTAACTTTCAGCCTCCCTAACTTTGTTAATTTTAATAGTACAAGAAAAAGTCAAGAGGCCATTTTCATGTAGAATTGTATGCTTTACAACTTTTATAAGAAACTTCAACTGATTTCAT
>NW_019424795.1:0-1562 GCF_000390285.2 Anoplophora glabripennis | reverse complement strand
CTGGGCGACTACAGCTACTACCAGAACACAGTGCGTATGCAGCGGTATTTCAGATTTTACATTGAATTTCATTTTAAATTTGAAATGATTTATCTTACGCCTCCTAAAAATGATGACACGATTTTCCTTTGATAAAAGGCCGACAATTTTTTGCTCTACTTTGCATCGTATACGATCCTACTATATAAATGTAAATGTTAATAGTCCGGTCACTGAAGGAGAAAATAAAGTAAAAGCTCCCAATTTTTTCGGATAGCATGGATTTTCCTGAAAATTTGCATATAAGCTCATACGACCCCCCACTTCCAAAGTTATATTGTCTAGATGTGTGCTTTTTTCGATTTGGGGGTGAAAACTACCCTTTTACGAAAAAAATACGAAAATCGCAGATTTACGTATTTTAAATATTCAAGTCATGTTCAAATATATTGGATAAAGTTCCTTTAATGTTTTTTAACATAATTTATGAAATTTAATTACTTTTCAACCCTTAATTAAATTTTTTGTTTATATCTCCGGAATCTATTACCCGATCTCAATAAAATTTCATACAGATAATGTATGACAGTAGGCCTTGCATTACCTAAAATATTTGCTCTGAAGGTTCAACCAGTGGTGTACAACTGGACAGGATCATCCCTTTTTTATAAAAAAAACCGACGCCACTGTATTTTTTACAAGTTATTGTAACGGATTTATATTCTAATGCAGAAAATACTTAAAATAGGTAACTTGAACTTTTTCCGTAAATTTCACCGTTCTCAAGTTATTCATACCAATACAATCCCCTTGTGGTAGATACTTCTAACCATAATATTACAATAGTATTTATGTTTATGCTTAAAAGTAAGTGCAATTTGTAAACACTTCAACAAAATTCTTTACACTCGTCTCTTTCATCTTTTTGGATTAAAAAACGTCTCGGCAATTCGGGATAAGTAAATTGAAAATTTAAAAAGATGGTAGAAATCCGTACCATTTACAACCTGTGCAAAATTTACTTCCGTAAGATGCAGAGAGACACTTGAATTTTTGTCAGTGGTTGTTAAAGTCACAACTTAATCCAGAATTCTCACTAAAAATACTTTGGATCGATGAAGCTACGTTCAATCCTCATGAAATTCGAACAAGATCTTTTCAAGACGAATTTTCTGTGAAAGTGTGGCTCGGAATAATTCGCAATAAAGTTTGTGGACCTTTCTTCTTGCTACCATCCAAATTGCCAATAATTTATAAACTCTCTAGAAAACCATCTATTTGAATTATTACTTTCAAGCATAAACATAAATATTCTTGTAATATTATGGTTTGAAATGTCTGCCACAAGGGAACTTGTATTGGTATGAATAACTTGAGAACGGCGAATCTTAGGGAAAAAATTCAAGCTACCTTTTTACGTATTTAGTGCATTAGAATATAAATCCGTTACAATATATAGTAAAAAATACAGTGGCGTAGGTTTTTTTTATGAAAAGGGGGCGACCCCTGTCCAGTTGTACACCACTGGTTGAACCTCTAGAGCTCGCATTTGAGGGAATGCAAGGCCTACTGTCATAGATTAT
>NW_019424794.1:0-1546 GCF_000390285.2 Anoplophora glabripennis | reverse complement strand
CAAAAAATTAAAGAAACAGAAAAATTTCTAAATTTTATTTTTGAAAAGCTGTAACTTTGTGAATAATGGTCGTATTGAAAAAAAAAGAACAGTATCTTGAAGCTTGAAGATTCTAGTATTGAAATTTTGAGAACAAAAATTTTTTTGAATATCTCGGCGCAATCAAAAGAAATAACTTTTTTTCTCAAAACTGTCCAAGGGAGCAGAAATTTTTTTTTCTGGCTTAATACATGTCAGTCATTTAGCCTCAGCTTAAATATGATTTATTTTTATTTTCTGTACGATTTTTTCTCATTGAGATATCGGCTATTGAGTGAGAGTGTTTATAGTTCTTTAAACATCAATTAATGATAATTAAGGAGAAAAAATTCTTTTGCGTTATTTTACTCACAATTTCGCGTTACAAACTTATTACATTTCGAAAAACACTCAAAATTTTGAAAAAAAATCAATTTTGAAAAAAAATCAAAATTTTCTAAATTTCTCAATTATTCAAATGTCGGTAAAAAATTTTTTTTGAACTTTTGAAAGTTCTAGAGCCCTTAAAAAACGTTTTTTTCAAAACTCAATTTTATTCATAAAAAAAATAATCTTAAATTTTATTAACAAATTTTTTTCTTCGACATTTGATAAGTACCTAATCAATGTTAAATTGTGAAAAAAATAACGCAAAAAAATTTTGATTTTTTTTTAATTTTCATTTTTTTTAATATTTAATGAGTATTTTTTTCATCTTAATCAGCATTAATTGATGTTTGATGATGATAATTGAAGGAGTAATAAACCTGCTTCTTTAATTTTTTATAAAACTGACGATTCAGGAAAGGAAAACGGTTCGACCGATTGTTTTCAAAATCTACAGGTCTGTATTGAGTTAAAGAAAACCTACAAACATTGATACTTTTTGCAATACTTGCAAAGTAGTCACTGATTTTCCAAAACAACAGAAAAAGTAATTTTTTGTTGTTTTTTTTGTAAGTTAATACTGAGTTAATTTTTTTTTTCTCAAACATACCAAAAGGCCCTTGAAGAGAATTGATTCAAGATTCCAAAACTCATCTTCCATTCGCTATACGATCATATACGATATCATGAGATATCGATGCTCAAAAGAAAATTGACTTTTCACTCAATAGCCGATATCTCAATTAGAAAAAATCGTACAGAAAATAAAATAAATCATATTGAAGCTGAAGTATCAGGCTAAATGACACTGGCATTGATTAAGCCAAAATAAATTTTTCTGACCCTAAGCATTTGTAGCAAAATTTTGCCTTGCATTATTTCTTTTGATTGCACCGAAAAAAATTTTCATCTCAAGATTTCAAAACTAGAATCTTCAAGCTTCAAAATACTTTTCTTTTTTCTCGATACGACTATTATTCACAAGTTAAAACCTTTAAAAAATCACTAAAAAAATTTGGAAATTGTTTTGCTCTCTTACTTTTTTTGCTGAGTTTAATATATTAGATGTATAACACAGCAATGACAAATGTATTGAAAATTTTCTTTCAAGCTTTTTGGTGATTATATAAAATGAAAAACT
>NW_019424793.1:0-1556 GCF_000390285.2 Anoplophora glabripennis | reverse complement strand
AAATCTGTCGAATTAATAATTTCTGAGATAATGGCAATTTTAGTAGAAAAACTGACGTTTTTCACAATATTTATGATTTTTATGGATAAATAGTGCTTGTTTAAAGATCTATTTTATAAGAAATGCAATTCTCTACAAAAAAGGTCCTTAGGAGAAATCATGTCAAATTAATAGTTTTTGAGGTAACGGCAATTTTAGTAGAAAAATTGATATTTTTCACAATATTTATATTTTTTATGAATAGTGATTGTTTAAAGATCTGTTTTATAAGAAATGCAATTCTCTACAAAAAAGGTCCTTAGGAGAAATCATGTCAAATTTATGGTTTTTGAGGTAATGGCAATTTTAGTAGAAAAATTGATATTTTTCATATTTATGTTTTTCATGAATAAATAGTGATTGTTTAAAGATCTGTTTTATAAGAAATGCAATTCTCTACAAAAAAGGTCCTTAGGAGAGATCATGTCAAATTAATAGTTTTTTAGATCATGGTAATTTTGGTAGAAAAATTGATATTTTTCACAATATTTATATTTTTTATGAATAAATAGTGATTGCTTAAAGATCTGTTTCATAAGAAATGCAATTCTCTACAAAAAAGGTCCTTAGGAGAAATCATGTCAAAATGGTTTTTGAGGTAATGGCAATTTTAGTAGAAAAATTGATATTTTTCATTATATTTATGTTTTTCATGAATAAATAGTGATTGTTTAAAGATNATCTGTTTTATAAGAAATGCAATTCTCTACAAAAAAGGTCCTTAGGAGAAATCATGTCAAAATGGTTTTTGAGGTAATGGCAATTTTAGTAGAAAAATTGATATTTTTCACAATATTTATATTTTTTATGAATAAATAGTGGTTGTTTAAAGATCTGTTTTATAAGAAATGCAATTCTCTACAAAAAAGGTCCTTCGGAGAAATCATGTCAAATTAATGGTTTTTGAGGTAATGGCAATTTTAGTAGAAAAATTTATATTTTTCATAATATTTATGTTTTTTATGAATAAATAGTGATTGTTTAAAGATCTGTTTTATAATAAATGTAATTCTCTACAAAAAAGGTCCTTAGGAGAAATCATGTCAAATTAATAGTTTTTAGATAATGGTAATTTTAGTAGAAAAATTGATATTTTTCACAATATTTATGTTTTTTATGGATAAATAGTCAATGTTTAAAAATCTATTTTATAATAAATGTAATTCTCTACAAAAAAGGTCCTTAGGAGAAATCATGTCAAATTAATAGTTTTTTAGATCATGGTAATTTTAGTAGAAAAATTGATATTTTTCACAATATTAAATTTTTTATGAATAAATAATGATTGTTTAAAGATCTGTTTCATAAGAAATGCAATTCTCTACAAAAAAGGTCCTTAGGAGAAATCATGTCAAAATGGTTTTTGAGGTAATAGCAATTTTAGTAGAAAAATTGATATTTTTCATAATATTTATGTTTTTCATGAATAAATAGTGATTGTTTAAAGATCTGTTTTATAAGAAATGCAATTCTCTACAAAAAAGGTCCTTCGGAGAAATCATGTCAAATTAATGGTT
>NW_019424792.1:0-1548 GCF_000390285.2 Anoplophora glabripennis | reverse complement strand
AGGCGATTTTAACTTACCTTAGTACATTTTACTACGTTGAGAAGTTACACTGTAACAAAATCGGTGTGAGTGAAAGCAATAAAGGTTCGGAGTGCATCCATTGAGTGAAATTATTGAGTACACTTTCACTCATTCACTCATTTGACTCATTTGTGATTATATTTAAACTAAAACTGAGTACTTCCACTCAAATATACGTACTCCTTAAATAAATTCTTCACGTAAGTCGTATTTGGTGCACTTGTACCTAAATCAGAGTAGATGTCCTCGTTACTGAGTTTAAATGTATATTAATTTCGAGTAATTTGAATGGCGCCGTGAAGATGACACCACTTACATATTTCTTCTGTAACCTCGACCACAGTTGACAGGGATCCGTTAGATGCTCTAGAAAAACGTGATCGCCAGGAGAACAGGCCTTAGCCGGAGGCGACGGGTCTCAGCTGGCGGGTCTCAGCCAGGACAGGAGGAGGTCCGCGGAGTGAATTAATACAATACTGTGTATTCTAATTAATCTTTTATCAGTGATTTATTTTTTCACTCAATATTTAGTTAATTAAAAACCAAATCTGAGTAAAAAATGACTCAATTAAATTTAATTGATAATAGAGAAAAAGTTAACTTTAAATTGGCTTTATATACTCAGAATAGAGTCGAAAGTCACTCAATTGATAGTTAGCAATAACTTGGATTTGAGTAAAACTCACTTATTTCTAATGCAATAGTTTCACTCAGTTCAGACAGACGTTCATACATTATTGAGTGAAATTTAATGAAATTTGAGAGAAATTTTTTTACAGTACACGGACCTGATAAAGTATTTTTTTATTCCATTTTAGGTAATTGTGCTCAAATTTTTGAGAACAAGTATTATTTTGCTTATGAACGCATGTGTCACTATATCATTCCCTTCAGATTTTTCTTAAGGAGGGAGATTTTTGGAAATTGACACATCTTGAAATAACATTCGATTTGCTTTAAAAATGGTATATTTGTCAAAATGCAATTTTAGAGGAAACTACGGTTAAAGTATTTGCTAAGTTTGAAAAATAATACATAAGTTATAAGAAATTATTGTTTCGAAATGTTATTAGAGTCAGTACTGTCGTTCTTATAACAACTGAAAACAAAAACGGCATTTTGTTTTACCCCAGTAATATAAATCCAGACTACTCAAATCTGGACTTCATGGAGGCTATGGATATTCATTTTCTCGTCAGATCCACTAATGGTGGAAGATTTATTTAAAGAATTTCGTACTCCTACGAAAAAATGGATAGGTACGGCATCTTGTCTGCATACGAGTCCTAACATTAAAAAAATTATAGTAAATTATAGTAGATCGAATAAATTATGTTGGAGAAAGTTTAAATGACCATGTTCATTCACTGATGCTGGAAGTTCAAATGTGGATCTTGTATAAATAGATAACATATAATCATTCATATGGCTGTACATTTAAGACAGTTATTTACTAGACTAACAGTCTCAAATTGAGAAATTGTGAAGTAATCTTTCCTCTAAAATGTATTTCAAAGTAAAATCTGA
>NW_019424791.1:0-1548 GCF_000390285.2 Anoplophora glabripennis | reverse complement strand
AGGGCGGATTAGAACTCTCCGTCTTCTAATTGGCTGGGTAAAAGGAAGCGGGGGCCAAGTGGTGGGAGAAAAGTAGTGGGAGGGGCGGACTAGAACTCTCCGTCTTCTAATTAACTGGGTTAAAAAGAGGCGGGGCCAAGTGGTGGGAGGAAAGTAGTGGGAGGGGCGGATTAGAACTCTCCGTCTTCTTATAGGCTGGGTTAAAAAGAGGCGGGGCCAAGTGGTGGGAGGAAAGTAGTGGGAGGGGCGGATTAGAACTCTCCGTCTTCTGATTGGCTGGGCCAAAAAAAGTGGTGGGAGGTAAAATGGGCTGGGGGGGGGTGAATTAGAACTCTCCCACATACTCTACTTGTATTGATAATGTTATTAGCAATTTCTTACCATATAGTATCATTGCAGGAGTCTGTGATCCTGATGCTATATCAGACTATTTTTCTGTATATATTGTATTGAATAAAATGGACAGGAAGCCTCGTTCTCATTGCACCAATTGCCATCATTCCTATTATATCTAAAATCTTTAATCCATTAAGGATTTTATATATTGCTATTTCGATAGCAACAATATAATTTCTTCATCGCAATTTGGGTTTTGTAAGAATTCTTCTCCGGTTAAGGCATTACTATCGTTAACAGATAATATAGTTGAAGGATTAGTATTCCCATGTAGTATTATGTGACATAACAAAAGCCTTTGATTGTGTTAATACTGAAATATTATTACTTAACCTTCATCACTATGGAATACGGGGCAATGTTTTTAATCTCCTTACATCTTATTTATCTGATAGGTTACAATTTGTTGATTTTAATGATACTGTCTCAGATCTGGAACATATATACTGTGGAGTTCCCCAGGGTTCCGTATTAGGACCGTTATTATTTTTAATTTACATTAACGATCTTCCAGCATAACTGGATAACACTGCATTCTTTTTTATGACGATACTACGCTTTTTGCTAGGGGTAAGTCGGGTCTAGTTGATAGTTGCTTTCATAATGCTAAAAACTGGTTCGATACAAACAAATTGAAACTTAATATTCATTAAAACTGTCTCTCAATAGTAAAAATTAAAGTATTTTTACTGAAAACAAAATTAGTGAAAAATAAGTGTTGTTGGGGCGAGCGTTCGCGACCTTTCCTGGAACCCTGGTGCGTCCCGCGTCTGCCCCTGTCAGTACGACCCTGTCGACGCAGAAGTGATTCAAATCTGCATACCCAATTATCATATAAAGCCCGAGCTACAGTTTCTGCCTCTTAGTTCTCTAACGGGATTGTTTCTGGCTACCTGGTGAAACGGTCTACGGAGGTTAAACAGTAGCGGTAGCCCTCAGATGGCGGCATCACGACGATATCCACGTGGATATGCTCGAATCTCGTTGACGGCGATTGAAACGAATCTGTCGGAGAAGTCACGTGTCGCGTCACTTTGGGCGTTGACATTCGACGCAGCACGTGCCCATCGTCTGCTATCACGCTTTATTGACGGCATAAGGAACTTGACTGTGGCGTTAATACCGGAATGCGAAAGAAGGTGCACCGGGTCG
>NW_019424790.1:0-1553 GCF_000390285.2 Anoplophora glabripennis | reverse complement strand
GTACAGTCTTCTGTAAGTTTAATGTAATTTCCCTGTAATTTTACATTTATTACTGTTGATACATCTCTAACTTCTAAATTTCTAAGAACACTTTCAACTAAATTGAAAAATTACAGTGGATGCACATTTTTCTATTAGTTCAATGTAATTTCCCTGAAATTTTACACTTATGACTCTTGTTTCTCGATTTCTGATTAAATTGTTCTGCAATTTTAGTGTAATTTGCTTGTACTTTTACATTTAGACTAGTATTTAGATAAATATTTATTTTCTAGGGTTTTAATAATAAATTTTCAATAAATTGAAAACTCATGGATGTTATATGTGTTTCTGTAAGTTTAATGTAACTTTTCTTGCGACTGCTTTTAATATCTCTGGCTTCTAAATTTCCATTTAGCATGGGAAAATTGTTACATTGCATCGCATTCCAACAAACGGCGCTTGATATTAATTGATAATAAGTAGAAAAATGCAGCTACAGCGAGGCGAGAATTTTAATTAGAGCATGGAACAACGAAACTTTAAATTGTTAAATTAATACATCGTTTCCTTTGACGCTATTATTGTTGTTCATTAACGCAAAAGGAACACGAAATATATATCAGTAACTTTTCCTTTGTGTTCCTCTGCATCGAAACGTAGAAAAAAACTGAGAATCAGATCATTACAGGAACAAAGAGAAACAACCCCCGGCTTAATTCCCCGTCTTAACCCCACTTGGTGGAACAATGGTAATTTTAGCCGCGTTTATGCAAACTTTAAACGGGAGAACATGATTTATCGCGCTGTCTTACAGAGGAATATTATATGGAAAATTTAATTCGACTAAGAGCGATTGTTTGTTGATTCAATGAAATTCGAAATGTAAGATTTTAATATGTGCCAGACGTCCTCTTCCACAAAGCGTTCACCAAAACAGAGCACATATATTTCTCCGAGGATGAAACCGCACACAAACGAATATAACTGTACATACAGAATTTACTCTGACAAACATGTTTTTATTTTCCTGTACAGGGTGATTCACTATATTTTGACCCCCCTTTAATTTTTTATTTTCAGAGTTATAAAAAAATGTGAAATACAAAAGTTACACGATTTTTTATGAATTTTTCGAAAATGATGGTAGAAAAACAAATGAAGTCCAAACAAAATGGCCGCGGATGTTGACTTTGTTAATTTAAATGGAACACCCTGTAGATTTTTGCATATTTGGATAGAACGTTCCCTGTCGAACACAGTCATGTAGGGTTTGTTGGGTGCATCTCTAATAGTAAGCGAGATAATATTAAAAAACGAAGGAAAGGATTTTTTTATCAAAAAAATAAGATATCTTGCCATTGTTAGACCTCTTTCAGGAATTTCTGCCTTTTTTCCAATTACGTAACGATTTAGATTTAGTTGCAATATATTTTGACATATCGAACATAGATATAGTCCAAAATGCGTCCAACTTGGTTAAAATTAATGACATTATGACTGAAACACTCTGTATAATTTTTCATATTCGTACTTTTTTAATTTTTGTCGTCGAATTTAAGGCTTTTATACTT
>NW_019424789.1:0-1567 GCF_000390285.2 Anoplophora glabripennis | reverse complement strand
AGTTGCGCAATAAATCAGTCTTCTCAATAAATATTTTTAAATAAATAATTTGCTTCATATAAAAAATTTCTAATAAAATATTGCAATGGGGTTGAGTGTTTCACTCCTTTATAAAATACGCCAATGATCGGAAAAATATTGAAAAGTTGTCTCTTTATTAGTAGGATCTAAAATTTTTGTTAGTTAAATTTTTTAAGTTACAATTTCTCCGGTTTTTACGTTTTCTGAAATTTTGAGTCATCGTAGTGTTTTTCAATACTATCTATACGAGTAGAATCGTTTATTTTTGTCAGTAAAGGCTGAACGTTTCCAGAGGAATTTTGCGACNTCGAGGCAAGCCAAGGTAAGTGACAGAATCTAGCTATTAAATTCAACATTTTCAAGAACCCCCGTACCTCATGCGATTCATCAATAACAGGCAAAATTTCTCCCTTTCGAGCCTATCCCGTACGATACTGTTCGTACGGATCTAGTAACATCAAAACCCGTCAGGTTACAAATAATTTGTGCAGCAAATGGAGTTTCCTATATATCATCTACGAAATTTGTAGAAAATCCAGATCTGATAAAGGAAAAGTAGGAATAGGTACACAAAAATCGCGTATGCCGTGACAGTATTGTAAATAACAGCGACGACTTCAGCGGATCACAATAAGTCTCGGCAACGCCAGTCTTGCGCTTATTTATTAAACTGTATAAAAAAACTGTATAAATAAAAGTGCTATGTATTACAATAATTTATTAATATTTCGCAAGATATTTTTGCATGTAGGTATGTTTGTAGGGAGTTAAAAACGTCGTCCGAATATAAAGAACTTGATCCGTGTTAGCAGGGGCACCACATAAAATGTAAATAAATAGGCGCTCAAACCGAGTTATGTGTGAATACGTTCATTTGTTTTCTGAAATTTTGAGTCATCGTAGTGTTTTTCAATACTATCTATACGAGTAGAATAGTTTCACAGAATCGTTTTGTCAGTAAAGGCTGAACGTTTCCATAGGAATTTTGCGACGCCTTGAACTTTCCCGCTAATTAAAAGTCCCGAAAACACGCTAACCTCCGAATCTTTATAAAACTTAAAAATTACTTTCCAGTCAGGACGGTCCATTATTCATCCACAACAGGCGCGAAAGCAATAAAATGAATCCCCGGCTTAAGAAAAAAAACTTTCTAAACAGCTTGCCAATCGCATAGCGGTAGTGAGAACCGGAGGGGAAACTTGGCTTGTTTGTAAGTTCGAACTGAGACTGAATCCAGCAGTGCTGCAGGACGAAATAAGCGAGGAACTATGTTTGTTATTAGTCCTACCAGCACTGATTTTCATGCTGCTAATTTGGAGGAACCCTTTTTCTGTAATCGATATTTGAAATTATATAATAATGTAATAGTAGTAGTCCAGTAATATTTTTCACATAATTAATAATATTTTTAAATTTTTCTTAGTTTCTTAATTCATAAATTCTGTGACTAGTGATTTTAATTTGTTTAGCGCAGTGGTTTACGTCATTACGTCTTGAAAAAGGTGTTTCAAGAGATAAAACAATATTGTGAGATAGTTTCATTATT
>NW_019424788.1:0-1550 GCF_000390285.2 Anoplophora glabripennis | reverse complement strand
TTAATGATAAGTTTTGCCAAGCTTTAATGGCGTATTCTACCGATGAAAATAATGAAGTTCCACCTCTATCAATCCAGTGATTAGGATACAGGATTCAGCAACTGTCTAACTAAGGCTGTAATGAGATGGCGCCCCATCATGCATATACCACAATAATTGACGTAACCTCAATGACATTTCTTCTAGAAGTGGTGGCAATTCTCTTTGATAAGTTCTGAAATTCAGAGAAAACTGTTCGTGGCATGTATAATATGCGGATTTTCATCCGCCCATTGGTGGTTATTATGACAATTCGAAATGGCTTCTTTTGTGAATTTCGCTTCATGTGTAAATAATATTAATAATTGAAGGCTATTTGCATTGTTGTAAAAACCTCTTACAAAATTCAATCCTCGGTTGACAGTCATTTTCATTTAATGCATGAACTCGCTGGACATATGGGCGTAATTGCTGCTCACGTAAAGACGTACCAGATTGTTACATGTGATACACCCAGATCTGTTGATATATGTCTGGTACTGATAGATGGGTCTTCACGAGCTCGACGGTGAACGCTTGAAAAAGTATTCCTTGTTGGACGTCGATTTGGAAAAGTCTGTCTATAAAGTCGTTCAGCTTGCTAGCATTGCCATTCGCTCTACCGTATGTAAAATGTATATCTGCTAATCCAATATTTGTATAATTGTATACCACATTTCTTCTATTAAAATCTTTAGTTGTATGAAAAATAACAAACTTTTTGCAACACACAAAATAGTAGCGTTCTATAGTGTTTTGAAATCTCTCAAAAATATTGGGTATTGAATTTATTGTTACACATTTAGCAATCAATAGAAAATGATAAATAGCAACGTACGTAGGTACTTAAGTATCTTCTTATTTGATTTCCCAATTATCTAAAAACCAGTAAATTTTACGAATACTTTACAATAATACTTTATTGCCGCAAATTGATTGTACATTTTGAAAAAATTTAAAATTATTTAAAAAACCAGTGACGTACGATTTTTATAGGGCAAAGGTTGATTATTGTCATAGGAAGAATACGCCATTAAAGTTTGGCAAAACTTATCATTAACACCCTGTATACAAAACAAATTGTAGTAAATATTGTATTTGATTCATAATATTCGAGAATTTTTATTTTTATGAATTGAGAAATCAGTCGCGGTGAAGCATTTGCAAAGCCATCACGCGATACCGGTAGTGAAGAACAGCAAAACGTTTGGAAGCAATGGATGCGACCAGTTACAGAAACCACTACGAAACGTCCCAGAAAACCACAGAGCACTGGTCCGTTTCTAGTCGCCACAATAAGAATCGAAACGAACATCATGACGGTCCTAAGGGTTCTAATGGCTATGTTGTATCTCCACAGAGTCTAGGCCAAGAATAACAAGGGCAGGTCAAAGATTACTAACTAAGACTTAAGAAGTGCAATGTAATTCATATCAAACAATGCGTACATGATTTTGCTGACGATTTTTACACAAGGCGATGTATTTACTTTAATTTTTCAGCATCCTTATGTACTCTACTTATAATTAGCG
>NW_019424787.1:0-1554 GCF_000390285.2 Anoplophora glabripennis | reverse complement strand
GACACTCCCAAATTGTTAATATAAAGTTTTTAAAGGGTAGACATTGTTATTACGGACAGATGTCCTCCGCGACTCATTTGGCATACCTACTCGACTTCTTTTAAGAAAATTCTGTAGCAGGCATACATGTGGCTGAATTTCGTTGATAACTCGCCGAATTTCAGCCTTTAATTAAGGAATGATATTCATTTGAACAGAATAAACTTTAACTTTACGAATCCTCACAGGAAAAAGTCGCATGGCTTAAGATCGCATGATCTTGGTGACCAAGTCACTTCACTGTTACATGAGATCAGTCGTCCATTAAATTTCTGCCGTAACTAGTGGATAGTTTCACGTACCGCAAGTCAGGAGGCACCATCCTGCAACGTCATTCAAACCCATGCCATTTAAATGAGGCCACAAAAGTTCAATAGCGTCTCTCTATATCGTTCTCCATTGACAGTCACTGCGTTCCTAGCCTCATTTTCAGAAAAAAAAGTAACCAATCACCCACCAGCGTAAAATCCACACCACACTGTCACTCTTTGGGAATATAGTGATAGTTCTTAAGTGACCCGAAGACTGTATCTGTTCCAAATTTTGCTTGTTCATATACCCACTAAGATGCACGGAAATGAGCCTCGTCGCTGAAGATGATTTTCAACGAATGTCTGTCCTGGGTTAGCCGAGTCTTGAATGGATGCAAATGCAGATGTTTTATTGTGCTTTTTGAAATGTACCTATAATTGCAGTGACCGACGGCGCACTGAAGTTACGGGAATTTGCGCCATAATATCACTCACCGTAGCAATATTTTCGGCTGAACGCCAGTACGAGGCCGGCCTGTTTTTTTATTGTCTGCAACCGAACCTATTTGTTCAAATTTGGCAACTAATCTTTTCACAGTTGTTTCTTTCAGGGCATTCTTTCTGCCGAAAATTCCACGTAATTTGCACACAGTCTCAGCTACACACTCTCCGCATTTGTAATGTGTTTTCACAATTTTCACTCGCTCGTATAACGCCCCATTTTGTCTAACCGCAACGCGTTTACTACATTTGACCCTGCATAATGCTCTTAGGGATTAAAATGGAGCACAATTCAAATTCTGCGTTACTTTTGGACACCCATTATTTAACAGAATAAACAAATATTTTTATGTTATCTAAATCTCAAAAAAATAACGAGCATTCATTCAAGTTGGTATCCCAAATGCTACATACTCATGTGATGAATTTTCGTGTGTGTGTGTGTATATATATATACATACAGGGTGATTCTGAACTTATCCATAAAACAATTCTAAATGAAAACACAATTTTGTAAAAAAAAATCAAAAAGAGCAGTTCGAATGATTTAAAAATACACTTTTGCACGGCACTGGAAACTGGTCCACTGTAAAACCTGACCTAGCGCAAGGCAAAGCATGCAGTCGGCGACCGGCACGGCGGCAAAGCGTAATAAAAAATGAAGGGAACACCAATTTTATATCAGCATATTCAACTGCCGCTATTGTTATTATTAATTAATAAAATTAATAAATTTAATTTGTGGTTTTAATTAATAAAATAA
>NW_019424786.1:0-1555 GCF_000390285.2 Anoplophora glabripennis | reverse complement strand
TACTTTAATTAAATTTGGACGGTACATAGCTAGAACAGTGCGTAACATCGCCTTACTGTTGAAAATGTTGTCACTGCTCACCTTGGTGGTGAAAATTCTAAATATTTGGAATTATTCAATTTTCATGGCTGAAAACATACATAGGTATTGAATTTTCGAAACCGAGACAGTTGCACTAACCAAATTTGGACAGGACATAGCTAATACAATGCGAAACATCGCCTTACAGTTAAAAATGTTGTCACCGCCATTCTTGGTGGTAAAAATTCGAAATATTTGGAATTATTCATTTTGTGACCGAGAAAGATGCATTAACCTTTCGACAGTACATAACTAGAACAGTGCATAACATCGCCTTACTGTTAAAAATATCAGCTCCATATTACGACTTCCTGTATAGGGCAGAAGTGGTGTTGTTGATTTTTAAAATGGGAACCCCATTTTTTACCACGGATTTCAATTGAAAAACGAAAAAATAAATACTTTTTGTTCATATTGTTTTTTCGATTTAACCCATATTTTGGCCATAAAGAGCAAAAAGAACAAAAATCTTGAGACCTTGTTGAGATCACTTTAAAAAAATGTTTCATATAAAAGTTGTAGGATGAAAAAGACGGCTGTGACCTTGAAAATGACCTTGACCTTGATTTCAAGGTCGCTTGAAGATCATATTCAAAATTCTTCATTTCACCGAAAACAAGCACCCTAAAAGGAATAAAAAATACTACGTCCACCTGGTTATTCCTGGGTAGTGCTAAAAGTAGTTAATAATAACACCACCACACAAAAAAAAAGTTGTCTGAAATGTACATGTGACTTATGATTTCCAGTGTATTTTCGCCCGCTGAACACGAATCCGGAGTCAGAATTGCTCCATCACCCTTCAATTTTCAGCAAAACGCTGAAAAATGAAAATTTTCCTTTTTCAGAAGATTCTTTAGCGTTTTGCTGAAAATTGAAGGGTGATGGAGCAATTCTGACTCCGGATTCGTGTTCAGCGGGCGAAAATACATCGGAAATAATATGTCGCATATACATTTCAGACAACTTTTTTTTTTGTGTGGTGGTGTAATTATACAGTTTTTCGACCTTAAAATGACCTTGATATCTGATCGTGTTCATGTCTTATTGTATAACTCCCCGTTCTTGCAATTTCCGATGTCAAAAAAGAGGGTCCCATTTAAAATTTTGACTTTGATCTTCAAACGACCTTGAAGTCAAGGTCAAGGTCATGTCAAGATTGTCCCCTTTTCACTCTACAACTTTTGTATGAAACATTTAAAAAAAAGTGATCCCAACAAGGTACTCCGTTGTCTCAAGATTCTTGTTTTTTATGACCATTTTAATGCCAAAATGAGGTTAAATAGAACAATATAATAAGAACAAAAAGTGAAAAAGTTTTTCGTTTTTCAATCGAAATCCGTGGTAAAAAAATGGTGTTTCCATTTAAAAAATCAACTTCCGGTCTAAAAACACCCCCTGAGTCCAACCGAGATATTATTTTGTCTCAAGATAAATGCCTTACCCGGTATATTTGTTGTGACTAAAATTTTCT
>NW_019424785.1:0-1554 GCF_000390285.2 Anoplophora glabripennis | reverse complement strand
AATTGGAAAAAGTATTTGTACTTATAGAAGTAATTTGTAATTCGATAGTTCAAATAATATAATTACAAATTACAATTCCTATAACAATTTTGCTGCAGTTACAATTCCAAATTACTTTATTAAAAAAAAGTACTTAAATACAATTACAATTACAGGAAAAAAAAGGGAATTGTAATTGCTAATTACTTTTTCACCAGGAATTACCCAGCTCTGGTTTAGGCGCAAATAACTCGAAAAGTATTGACTGTTCAAAAATTTCTTATAGAACATTTTTTGCTTAGAATTCGTCCCTATATCGAGTCGTGAGGTTATTTTTAATAAAAAAATCCCACCCTGCAGAAGGGGTGGCATCCACCCCTAGGGTAAAAGCACTGGCACTGTATAACATTTGTTTCTTGGGCTATTCCCTAGCTACAGTTCAAATTTCACGTCAATCCGAAAAAACTGGTAGCCAAAGTGCTTCAGTAACTGGACCAATCTACTCCAGTCGAATTAGAGTTTGAAAAAAACGTGAATATGTTGTTAGTAGACATTTTATTGCATTTTATGATGGGGAAGGAAATGGAGAATGATAATATCAAAAAGTAACTTGACAAAAGTGACTCAAAGTTGAAAAATTTCAAATAAGAATTTACGTGTTTTTTCACTTTTTTTTCCTGTCCACGAAAATCTAGACGACCTATCTGAATATCAATTTCCACGGAAAAATCAGCGCGAGATTTTTTAACCAAATTTGAATCGTTCAAGTCAAAATTCTCGCGTGCGCCAAGGGCAGCGTTCACGCGCGTGCGCGGGCCTGGCGCTCCCTCTCCCGCGTGCGTGCCGTTCATTAATGTTAACTTTTACTGCTGCTAGCGCGTTTATTACATGAACTATCAATGTAAAACTCTTTGAAAATAAAAGTTTAACCCGTTCTTTTATTTCTCTAAAATCCGAGTCCGACACATCCAATAATTAATTAACATTGACGTTATAAAAAGAATTTGCTTGGGAACAGAGAGGAGTAGGTGATTTCACCGGATTTTAAAATTACGGTAACCTGACCCCGGGACAATTTGTTTATAACGCTGTTTTGCTCGTCCTACTTTGTTAGTTCTAAAGGGCTACTTAATTTCAATTTTTTTAAATTTTTCTCGTTCGATACGTTTCTGTGGATCAATTAGAACCTATATCTACGATTTCAACTTCTAAAATTAACATTTCGTAATTAGCAATTAGTTGCAAAAAAGCGAAATTAATTAATAAATAGTTGGAGCAACAATTTCAAGGTCAATTGAATTGGCATACATGTTGGTCATTGGATTGATGGAAATTAGTGAAAAATTACTCTAGGTATCTTAAATTGTAGGTAATTTAATTGCCTACAACTTTGCGCAAACACAACATTTTTTCCTTAACCCTAAGGACCTATGTGGCTATTGGTTTTTTCTTTAATTTATGCATTCGTACAACTCCTGCATTTGCCAGAGGGAGATTTTTATTTAGATATTTGAAATAATTAACAGTGAATTGGTACGGAAAAAAGGTTGGTAATTTTGCCCAAGATTAAGTCGA
>NW_019424784.1:0-1580 GCF_000390285.2 Anoplophora glabripennis | reverse complement strand
CTTTTATTAGCTAACTTTTCTATTTAAACAAATAAGTGAGGAAAACAGTTTTTTCACTTTGCAGGGAAAAACATAAATTTTAGCGAAAAGGGAGTATAATTATCTACAAAATGAGACTTGTTAAAATTGGATAATAAACAAAAAAGTTATTGCAAAAAACAAGAAAAGTGATCATTTCTTAATTTGTTTATAACTATCGCATTTATTGATAAGATTTTATAAAATCTATGACAAGTTGAGGGTTTTGTCATACTTCAAAAGTGTGCCAAAAGTGGGCGCTGTAGGTGTAATAGTTTTCGCACAATTCTATTTGTTTATAACGGAGGCTCCAAAAGTTATGAACTTTAAGCCTCTGTACAGGCGTTAATTTTCAACCAAACATGATTCTGAAAGCGTCATTGTAATCTTAAAGACGTAGTTAAAGGGCCTATTAAAAAATATCTTTGAAAATAATTACATTAACTTTACATTTAAATCGTAATTAAATAGTTAAGAAAATATTGAAAAAACAAGTTTACTTTGCCTTAATATGTAAAAAATTACTTTTTAAATGAACTATAGCTTCATTTATTTATTTAATAATAGTAAAATAATTGCGAAATTGAAATTTTAATTAATATTTCGTTTAACAATAATTTTTGTGACATTTTTATAAAAAAAAATTAAGTATAAAAGATGCGTTTTTTCTGGGGTTCAGGGCTATTCTACGCTACGCTCATTGTTATTTTTTCGTCGAGCTACCACAGTTTTAAAAAAAATAAGTTTCTACGATGAATAGAAACCGAGATATTGCAAAATTTACAACGCGCATCAATTTGAACTTTATACGAGCTTCCCCCACCACCACGCCGCCGGCCGCCGGACAGTTTACTTAGCGAGTACCTTCTCTTTAAAGAGCTCGTGAGTCATTAATTTTCAACATTTTTCAATGCAATTTACGGGAAATCGTAGTTTACATCGTAAACTGTATTTTGCGGAAAATTCAAGTCTTAATATTTATAAACAATTGCGCTACGATTTTTTGTAAATTCTTATCTTGGCTCCTGTTGGTTGTAGAGGGTACTTTTTTTATTTTAAAACTGTATTTTTTTGCCAGCTATCCATTGCATCTATTTTCGGTGAGATAGCATAAATACCAACAATTTTATTCAAATTGTTTATAAACGAAAAACGCACGGTTTTTTAATGCACAATTTGGGAATGTTAATGTCAAAAAAACGGTGATATTTTTTAATAGGTCGCTTAATTACGTCTTTAATATTACAATGACGTTTTCAGAATCATGTTTGGTTGAAAATTAACGCCTGTACAGAGGCTTAAAGTTCATAACTTTTGGAGTCTCCGTTATAAACAAATAGAATTGCGCGAAAACTATTGCGCCTACTTTTGGCACACTTTTGAAGTATGACAAAACCCTCAACTTGTCATAGGTTTTATAAAATTTTAACAATAAATGCGATAGTTATAAACAAATAAAAGAAATGGGCACTTTTCTTGTTTTTTTTTGCAATAATAATTGTTTATTAACCGATTTTGATTTAATAAGTCTCATTTTGTAGATAATTTTACTCCCTATAAGT
>NW_019424783.1:0-1562 GCF_000390285.2 Anoplophora glabripennis | reverse complement strand
CATTTATTCGCAAAAACCAAAAACTTCAAGTCAGCAACAGAATAATAAAATTGTAAAATAAAAGAAATTCTTACTTTATAAAAAATATTGGGCAATATTTTTAAATTTAACTTAGGTATAACATACAGGGTGTGGCGTGTATAATCTATAAAAATTACTCTACAGCTTCCTGATGATATTTGTAATAGAAAAGTCATACGAAAAAGTTCTATCTTCGCGTTTTTTTTTTTGTAAATTAAAGTTCATTTATTCAACGAAAATGAAGGCCGACACTGTGTTACTTATTAAAAACTTTGGAAATGTTTTTATGCGACCCGAGATGCAACCTTATAATTTAAGTCGGTATAATCTAATACTATAATTCTGAAATAAGGTTAGGTTACATTGTCAAAAAATTTGTACGCAGTCAACTGATTTCGTATTTACATTGAATTCATTATTCACTTAATTATTAAATATTAAGCATAGTCCATCGACCTATCAGTGTTAAAAAGTGAAAGATTCCAGACAAATGTTTTTATTTTGTAATTCCACGATAGTGACACTGTAATTTTTATAAAAAAGTAAAAAATAAGAATAGTGTTCCAATTACATTAAAAACGAGATTCACATTTCTTACTTTGCTTAATTTTTTAGTTTGTGCACAAATTATTATAGTTTTACAATGCATTTACTATTTCCGAACGTGTCGAAATGGTGTTAGTGTATGGTGCAGCCGGAGAAAATGCGCTCGCGGCGACTAGGTTGTACTGGGAACGATGGCCACAACGTCACCCCCAATGTGCAAATACAATCCTACAGTGCGTTCAGCGGCTGCGAGATACGGGAAGTGTTATTCCTCGAGGAGAAGGACGTGGTCAACAAGTGAAACTTAATGTTGAAGATGCAGTGTGGGAAAATCCTGACGAAGACCAGACAATTAGTACTCGACGACTGGCACAGCAAGTAGGAACCTCATCTCGTACCGTACATCGCTTCTTAGGGCGCCCGCTATTGTACCCCTATCATCTGCAACCAGTTCAACAGATTTTACCCTCGGATTGTGATCAGCGAATGCGTTTTTGCAGATGGTTTTTACGTCAATGTGCCAATCAAGTAGACTTTTCTGCTCATGTTTGTATAACAGATAAGGCGACATTTATCCGTGCTGAAGTGAATTTCCATAATATGCACATATGAAAATCCTCACGCGATTAGGGAAACTCATTTTCAACATCGGTTCTCGGTAAATGTTTGGGCTGGCATAATAGGCGATGTAAGTTCGGGCACGCATGTTTTATCTTCAAAGTGGGGCTCCCCTACACAGTACTCGAGAAGTAACGAAACTTTTGAATTAAATGTTTCCTCAGCGATGGATTGGACGCTTTGGTCCTGTGCCGTGGCCACTTCGGTCATCCGATCTAACTCCAATGGAATCTTTGGAGTCACTTGAAGTCATAGGTTTACAATATTCCAATTGTTACGGTGCGGTGGAAGAATTGCGAAACCGTATACTTGAAGCTGCTGACACAATTGGGGAATACCTGGAATTTGGGAAAATATTCGCCAAAATTGGGTGCGTC
>NW_019424782.1:0-1552 GCF_000390285.2 Anoplophora glabripennis | reverse complement strand
GTGAGGTGATTTCATGAATTTATCCCATTATCTCAATATCTGTCCATGTGACTAGCAATTTAATGCCTTCTTCATGTGTTTTTTATACTGGTTTCAAAAGCGATTGATCTATATTTACTTTGGGTGATGTCTGGTGGAGAATTATCTTTTATATCGTTGTATTTTGTCACATTCTTGTAAAATCAATGATTATAAGTTTAACTTTTTTTTGGTTATGTTACAGCGTTGAAATAAAGATACTTGAATTAAATTTTTGGCTGTGAAATCTAAATTTTGCGTTTGGGAATGTTCACTATAATTCTTTGCCATACACTAATTGCCAATGAATAAATTTAAAAGGTTTCAGGCTGGTACTTTGAGGTCTGGTTAAATACTTTTATTAGGTTTGGGTTAACAACTATGAATTAATCCACCCAGAAGGGGTGCACCGTACTAGGGGGAAAAAAATTATTTATCAACATTCTATATAAAAAATTTTGTCAAAGACAAAACAAGTATGAGACGTTACGTTTTAGTAATGACCGAAAAAAAGTTCTCATCAAATGGGATTTTTTTATATTTATAAAAAATTTAATGTGGGACCGATTTGTGAAAGTGGACTTTTGCTATCCATTAGTTTCTCAGAAAATTATTTAGTCAGTGATTTTCAATTTTTTTATTTTAATGGGATGTGGAATAAGTTAACTCTGTTTTTTCGTGAAAATTTAAGATAATTAGTAAAAAACATGTCGCTGAAAATATTGTCCATCGCTATACACTACTTTCTCTCATCTTTCCGGCAGCATTTTAATTCCGAACAAACAACACGCCCTTTGAGGCTATCTAAAAGTCGACTAATTTTTTGACATCTTCATAAAAATGGAAGTGCTGCTCAGCTATGCCATGTCCCATTGATCGGAACAAGTAATAATCGGAAGGAACAATGTCCGGTCGTCAATCATTTTCAAGTAGGTTTTCACCGGTATGCTGCAAAATCACTTTGTTCTCTCAATGTTTGGCTCAAACGCATCAATTGTAGTCGAAAGCGATCTTCCATGATGGTATGATTCTGCTGAAGCAGCTGATCCCACCAAATGCAAAGCAGAAACTTGGAACCATGGATATTCGGCTTTGCTGACGATGTTGACCCACAGCCGGGCTTGCCCCACGGTTCTCTATGCTTAAGATTATCGTAGCATTTCCATTTTTCATCGCCATTTATGATACGATACAAAAAACCTTTCCTTTTCTGATGTTGAAGCAACTGTTCACACATGCAAAGACCCCACTTAGCGTATCTCGGCGTCAACTCGTCCGGCGCCCAACGCCCTTCCTTTTTAATCATTCTTAATGCTTTCAAATATTTCGAAACAGTTGTGTGATCAACTCCTAATGATTCTACAAGTTGTAGTAGCAACTGACATGAGTCTTCATGAAGTAATGCCTCCAGTTCTTCATCTTCAATCTGTTTTGGTGCGCCAGAGCGTTTTTTATTCAACATCAAAATCATTATTTTTGAAGCATCGAAATCGAAACCAATCTCTGCATGTTGTTTGCGACAGAGCATGGTCAC
>NW_019424781.1:0-1556 GCF_000390285.2 Anoplophora glabripennis | reverse complement strand
CGGTACAGCCACAAATCCTGTTATTCCTTAAATACACTAGTGGAAAAAATTAAGGGATCAAAAAAAAAATCTAAATTTTCTTCGATCTTATTTTTGGTGTACGGACTTGAAAAAAATGTTTCCAACTTAACCACCTTATGGATTAGATAGGTTGTACATTTAGCTTCAATTTCTTTTTTCTTTTTTTGGTTTCGATACGACCATTTCTCGCTGAGCTATCGGATTTTGAATAAAAATGGATCATTTTCTCTTTGTTCATCGATATCTCAGAAAGATATCTCAAATGGTTGCACAGAAAATCGACGGTGGGTTTCAGAAACTTGAATTCTCTACAAGGTCCTGGCACGGTTTTTTAGAAAAAAAATTTTTATCCTTAACATGACTCAAAAATCGTAAAAATAGGACTTTTATGGGTCTCCTAGAAAATCACGTGCCACATTGAGAATATTGGGAAAATGACTAATGTTAAGTGTGCCTTTTACAGGTCATTGTACCCTTAAAAGTCCTACAGAGTTTCAATTCGATCCATCAAGCCGTTTTTTTGTTTAATTCGATTGAATTTTTTTAAAAATTAAAGGATCACGTTTTTTGTCTTTAAATGCTCATAATCTGTAAAAAAATGAAAAAAAAAACATTATTTTCCTGATTTTTTTTTACATTCTTATTGCAGAAAGCGTTTGAAATTATGAAAGAAAAAAAATTTTTTTGAAAAATTTTTTCGAAAAAAAACATTTTTTTAACCGATTTTCAGAAATTTCGCAAAACCGCCGGTATTAGCGTTACCCAAAGCGTACCACGTGGAGATTGCACGGTCGGATTTACGCTTCTTTTACACACGTGCGAAAAGCGTTTGATTTTTTTTTTATAGTTTCAAACGCTTTCTGCAAGAATGTAAAAAAAATCAGGAAAAAAATTTTTTTTTCGTTTTTTTACAGATTATGAGTATTTAAAGGCAAAAAAACGTGATCCTTTAATTTTTTTAAAAATTAAATCGAATGAAACATAAAAACGGCTTGATGGATCGAATTGAAACTCTGCAGTGCTTTTAGGGGTACAATGACCTGTAAAAGGCACATTTAACATTAGTCATTTTCCCAATATTCTCAATGTGACACGTGATTTTCTGGAAGACCCCTAAAAGTCCTATTTTTTACGATTTTTCTAAAAAACCGTGTCAGGACCTTGTAGAGAATTTAGATAGCTTCGATAGCACTAGAATAGAAGTCCGTACACCAAAAATAAGATCGAAAAAAATTTCGAAAATTTTTTTTTCATATTCATTAAGATTGCGCGATACGTGTTAATTGAAACATTTTTTTGCAAGATCCAAAAATTAGAAACTTCAAGCTTCAAATTGCTTTTTTTTACTCCAATACGACCATTTTTATCAAAGATACAGCCATTTGAAAAATCGCCGAAAATTTAGATTTTTTTTTGATCCCTTAATTTTTTCCACTAGTGTATATTATTTCTACAGCATCATCAAAGCAGGAGACAACAACGTTTTTCTACTGGACACCTGAGTTTGTGAAATTTGGTTTATTTTATGTTAATTG
>NW_019424780.1:0-1559 GCF_000390285.2 Anoplophora glabripennis | reverse complement strand
TCCCTACTAATATTATAAATGTGAATGTAAGTTTGTTTGTTACGCTTTCACGCGAAAGCTACTTAACCGATCATCATGAAACTTTGTACACATATTCTTGGAGGTATTAAAAGTAACATAGGATACTTTTTATTAAAAAAAAATATTTTTTACCAAAGATTTTATATCACTCTGCGAGCGAAGCCGCGGTTAAAAGCTAGTAAGTATATAATTGTTAATCCATAATGCATACAGAAATTACTCAATTTCTAAACCCCTTAAAACCGTACTGCACTGGATCCCTTGACAGGCAATGATTTATTACTTTCCATCGAATATGATCCTTCTATATATCTTCGCCACTGGCTGACGAATGTATACAGGGTGTCTCATGCAGAATGCCGAATAGGAATATTGGGATAATTATCGATTAAAAAAAAGCTTGACTTTAAAGGGGACGCCCTTCGTAATAAAGTCAATTCCGTAAATTCTTTACACCTATGACACTAGCAATGTTGAAACCCCTCTTTTAATCAAAATTTACATGTTTCGGTGTTTTTTTTTGCAAAATCAATAGTTTATTTGATATTCCAGACTTTTTCGTTGTGATGCTCTATACACGAATTCAGTGAATAAATTTAGTTTCTGTTAGAAAAGTTCCAAAATTAAGCTCACAGCTATTCCATATTTGTAGCAGACGAAAAGAGAACACTTTTAAACTTACGTTTGCAGAAATTTCAATTTTCAAATAAATGGATTTATTCCTTCCTCGCACCATAGTCTTCAATTGAAGTGTGAAATGCGTATTTCTTACCTGTGTACTTTTTTCAACATGCGATTTTTTGATTAGGCATAAATAGTTTAATAAATAACCTTTATTTGATCCTTTTTGGCGCAAAGGTTAGAAATTCCAATAAACACTGAAAAAACTAAAACTATACTACAAATAAATAACTCGAGACGACTGCTAATAGCGCATTGACCTGTCGGATCTAAACAGTCGAGTGGTGTGACGTCACAGATGCTCTGCGAGTAGTTTAGACCGTTGTGTATACAGGGTGTTAATGAACTTATGTCAAAAACTTAAAGGGGTGAAAAGGGAGCAAAAACTGTGTTAACTGATGTCATAAACTTGTATCGGAAGTTTAAGGTTATAGATAAAAAAGCTAATTAAAAATGTGTTTAAAACTGTTTTGGAACTGCTGAAATACATGTATTTTATCGCGACAAAAAATTATATAACACTTTTTACGAGTTTGTAGGTTTCTTATGAAGCAGGACTGTATTCTAAAGTCAGTTTGTAAATAGATTGTTGTAGCAATTGCTGTGATGTTTTTCGAGAGTACACTTAATAGCCGTATTTCCAAGTCTTCTTTTGAAATTGACGCATTTATTTAGCAATCGCGAATATTATGATTTTTTCACTATAGATTTAGAGGATTAAGTGCTTACAGATTATCAAGTAATTAAGTTGTAATCCCTACTATCCCTACTAATATTATAAATGTGAATGTAAGTTTGTTTGTTACGCTTTCACGCGAAAACTACTTAACCGATCATCATGAAACTTTGTACACATA
>NW_019424779.1:0-1576 GCF_000390285.2 Anoplophora glabripennis | reverse complement strand
TTAAAAATATTATATAATTTGAATTAACCGCTACAGTGCAAGAATGATCTACTTGAATTGAGCCGACTAAGGTAGAAGAAGAAAAAGAAGAAGAAGAAGAAGAAGAAGAAGAAGAAGAAGAAGGAGAAAGAATTGAGCTAGAATACATAGGGAAGAAACTGATTTAATATCATGTATATTGAATTTTGTTTTTTTGTTGCTGGTACTTTGTACCTTAATTACTTAATTTGTACTTTTATACATTTTATTTTTATATTAAAAGATTTATTTAATAGTAATTGAATTGAAAAACCGCTGCCAACTCAAATGTCAGAATAATATCGTAATAAAAAATAACATGTCGAAAAATCAAACTAAACCCAATACAAAGCTTTCTCTTTTTCATGAAATTTTTTTTATTTTAAATTTTTCCCTTTTATAGTTAGAAATATTCATTTTTATACAGATATCTTCTCCGACACTTGCATTATTTATGATTAAACATTTTTTAAATTAATTTAAGTATATCGAAAATTGCGCAGGCGAGTAAATAACCGCAATTTGTAATTTTTGACAACTTTTTAAAAAATTTTACATACGACGGTACCTTGTGGCATTCATGCCACTCTTGGAAGTGGCTTTTAATAATATTTTCTACTCGTGTACAAAACGGCATAAACGAGAAAATTGTGGCACTTTTCTATAATTTTTCTACTTTGTCGACCTGACTCGTATTAAAATTCAAATTAATTTACAACATGAAAATCCAATGTGGACTTATGCCTACATTTATATGACTTTATAATGTAGTTTCCTATGTGCATGCAAAATGGCATAAGCGAGAAAGACGTAAAATTTTTCATGAATTTTCCTACAACTTTGGGACTTACGCCTTCATATTGGACCCATAGAGGAGTGATTCCTACTTGGCACAGTACATTATTTATAGTAATAGACCAAGCAAATTAAATTTTTACTCGAAAAAAGTCCTATC
Organism: Anoplophora glabripennis; assembly: GCF_000390285.2. Lineage (NCBI taxonomy): Eukaryota > Metazoa > Arthropoda > Insecta > Coleoptera > Cerambycidae > Anoplophora > Anoplophora glabripennis. The sequence continues at coordinate 603 of NW_019424779.1, read as the reverse complement.
TGCTAGATTATTGTAAAATTGTCTAAAGGAATATAATACAAGACATCTGTCGTCTCGTCAAAAACTTTCATTAGCTAACTTTTCTATTTAAACAAATAAGTGAGGAAAACAGTTTTTTCACTTTGCAGGGAAAACCATCAATTTTAGCGAAAAGTGACTCACAGACAGCTTATAGGGAGTAAAATTATCTACAAAATGAGACTGGTTAAATTAAAATCGGTTAATAAACAAAAAAGTTATTGCAAAAAAACAAGAAAAGTGTCCATTTTTTCATTTGTTTATAACCAGAGGCGGATTGGCAATGCGGGAACTCGGGAGGTTTCCCGATGGGCCGCGGTCATTTTGGGCCGGTTCGAGCTGTATAAGGATGAAATATATTTTTGAAATAAAAATTTAAAAAAAAATTGAAAAAAATATGAAAAAAAATTGAAAAAAAAATTTGAAAAACAAAAATTGGAAAAAATTTTGAGCAATAAATTCGAAAAAAATTCAGGGACAAAAATTTCTCAGCTCAGATCACATGTAATTGTGATCTGAGGCTTGAAAGCTTCAATTTTCAACAAACTGTGTGAGAAATTGGTCATATATGAACCAGAAATAACT
>NW_019424778.1:0-1556 GCF_000390285.2 Anoplophora glabripennis | reverse complement strand
AAATATGTAAGTAATAACTGATTCCACGAGAATTACAGAACATTCATCAACTCTTATTGATAATGTCTAAACATTGTTACTGATGTTCGAGTATTAAATAATAGCTTTGTTCCAAGTGCATTAGAATTAGTTTCCAACAGTCCGACGCAATCGCATTTGATTCAAAACAATGAATTTTGAACCTTATGTAAGCATTATATCCATATGCGCATGCCTCTGACTGTTGAAAACTGTTTTGGATTCTACTAGGAACAAAGCTAATATAGATGGTGTATTAGATCACAGTTTTGTTAACCTAAGCCGCAAATTCGCTTTAAAACATGGACATAGACATGGTTAATTAAACAATTTAATTATGATTTCCATAACATTTTCTGGGATTATATTTATTATCTTGAAGATGTGAATGATATGGTTTCTGTTGTTAATAATAATGTTTTGTTTTTGTTCGATTTCCATGCCCCTCTTAGAATAGTTAAAATAAGTAAACTTCCTGCGTAGTGGCTGTCAATAATTTTAAATTCATGATGAAACTTAAGAAATAAAGCTCATTCCAAATATCGTAAATTAAAAACTGAGGCATCGTGGGAAGACTATAAACGATTTCGCAACCTTGTTAATATGGCGGTTAAGTCTGAGAAAAGGGCATACTTAAATCACGTTTTTAAGACAGACTCAAAATATTTTTGGAAAACTTTAAGATAGGTATTTGAACATTTGCTGGACACTCCTCAATCGTATTCAAATATTACACATTTAACAAGCCTTTGGCTCATAACAATACGTTGGTATATAATTATATCGCTAACTGTTGTTATTTTATTAAATCCTGTTACTTTAATAATAGATAGCACAATATGAATGATGGATTTATTTTCTCTCCTGTACCTATCTAATTTATCGATAGAAAAAATATTTTTCGTATTAAATCAAATGCTGTTGGTCCTGATGGCTTAACTGTGAAGATGTTACTTTATCTTTTACCTCATTTAAGTGATCATATTACTTTTATTATTAAAAAGTGTTTAATTACTGGTGTGGTTCCGAATTCTTGGTAAAAGGCAATGTGATATCTGTTCCCAAATATTCTAATCCTACTATTATCAATCATTTTAGGCCTATAAGAATATTATCAGTTATGTCTAAAATATTAGAAAAAGTTGTTAAGGAGCAGTTTAATAAATATTTAATGAAAAATAAAATTATTTCTTCGACTCAGTCGGGTTTTCGTAAATCTTATAGTAAGTACCTCCACAGCGTTGCTTAGTGTTATGGATGATATTTTTAGTGCCTGCGATAAAGGTAGAGACAGGTACTTAATTTTATTAGATTATAGCCGAGCATTCGATACCCTAAACCTAGATCCTAGACCAAGGGTCGGCAACTGGCGGACCGCGGTCCAGGTCCGGACCGCGGAAGGTAAAATACTGGACCGCCAAAAATTAGTTATAAATTACTCAAATAAATTATTTAAAAAATGTTTTTTACGTTTAAGTGCCAATTTTATCATTTTTTCTAGTATTTTACAATTGTGTGTGTTTTGAGTTCTTAATGGT
>NW_019424777.1:0-1555 GCF_000390285.2 Anoplophora glabripennis | reverse complement strand
GTTTAATAAATATAATTAAATTCCTTCAATATAATATAATTTCAATGTATGTTGTAAGTGTAAAAATTATGATGATCAATTTTACTTAAATATCCCATATCATCACGTTTAAATTGTCAATTTTTCAGTCATATATTTTATCTTTAGAATTATAAAGTTTCACAATCTTATTCTATCTTAATGCGATACTTAATAATCGCTCATATGCGTTCGAGTTTAAATTATTAAAGAGAATCCGAGATGGTCAGATAGATGTTTAATTTTTTTATCTGTCGTGAACGCTTAGCGCACCTTCATCTTCTTCTCTAGTTAATAACTATATTTTGAGGAAAGAAAATGAAGAATTTCGAGTAAATTATCGTCGATTAGCTTTTACAAAGAGAAAGTGTTTACCCTAGAAAAATGTACCTCCTTGAAAATGAATTAAAATCAACCCTTGAACACCTTGGAAACTCCATGAATCCGAAAATAAAAATTTAGTAGACACTCTGTATGTGATAAAATAATTATATTGTCACTAGCATTATTATATTTATTAACAATTACGTACGACTCAAGTTCAATTTTTAGGAATTGAACAGGAAGGTACCTTTGCCTCTTCTTTTATTATTTGATAATTACTATACTTCCACCTTTTACAGTACATGTAGTATAGTTCTGGCTGATCGTGATCAACGTAATTGCAGATGGAGCAATGTCTTCACCTAAGAAGACATATGAATTATACAGACATTCCTGTCGCCGCAAATGAATTTACAGCCTTTTCAAATTAGCAATTTTATAATAAGCTTGTAAAAATGATCCACCTTCTTTTGACTACGTAATAACCTTCCTAGATTATTTACGAACCAATTGTTACAAGTTGGCACTAGGCAGTGTTAAGTAGTACAAAGAATCCTTTGTCGAAAGGCTCAAGTTTATGACTCGAATACGGTGACAGTGTCAACAGATGAATAAATTCTGACAGCAGTATTCGATTATATTTAAGGAACAGTGGAATATATGATCGTCAAAGAGCCGGAGAACAGACTCTTCCTAAGAACTGCTTTTAAATGCTGGATTCACTAAAAAAACAGATTTGCATTAATAAAGGTCAATATCAGTTTCAGGATGTCAGTTGGAGTGAGCATCTTTAAAGAGATTTTCTCATTTTTTTTTTTTTGGAAAGATTAGTGTTGGTTCTACATAAGTATTTTCCGCTTGTGTCAAGACAGTAAACTGCAGTAACCAACTGACCACCTTTGGCGCTAGCTAGCTTTCCCACTGTTCTTTTTCCTTTTTGGCAATTCATTAGGTACAGCACTTAAGCCAGCCTCAACCATATTAAACACTTAAGTCGAGAAAAAATTATGTTTTTAGTACAAGTGTTGGAAACTCAAACAGTTTTTCAAGTTATCGAATATCCATTATCCATCCATTCTTCTTCCCATGAAACATTTTTCGGGTTAGTGAAGAGTTAGTTTTTGTCACGCAAAAAAATTTCTAACCCAGTTGTCTCCTACGGCCTTTTTGTTACCATCATATGGGTGCCCGGCACCATTCAAAACTGCATATT
>NW_019424776.1:0-1616 GCF_000390285.2 Anoplophora glabripennis | reverse complement strand
TAGGTACGTTTTTATGTATTAATATGTTGGCGTTTTCGGCAATACGACGAAAGCAGTGTGTGGATTTTCAGTGACAGCTAAACATAACATTTTGCCTATCATTTTCTATCATTGTCGTTGGCCTTCTAGATCTAGACAGATTTCAAACATGTCCAGCGTCTTCAAATTTGGGTACTAATCTGCATACTGTAGACGGAGGTATTGGTTGTTCTGGATACTTGACATACTTGAATAATTGACATACTTCATTATAACTACGGATCCTATCTCCGTACCCAACCATAATTAGGATTTCAGTTCTTTGTTTCTCATTTAAACACAACACCATCGTAATATAAAGTTATGGTATTTGTAACTGTCACAATGATATGAAGCACTATTGCATTCGCTAACTGTCGTCNTGACTGGAATGGACATGGTTTAAAATAACAACAAAAGTAGGTATCATAAACTGATGCGAGAATAGTGCCACAGTAAAAAATGGACATTTGGGGATGTTTTCTGTTTTGGTTGATTATAGGTACGTTTTTATGTATTAATATGTTGGCGTTTTCGGCAATACGACGAAAGCAGTGTGTGGATTTTCAGTGACAGCTAAACATAACATTTTGCCTATCATTTTCTATCATTGTCGTTGGCCTTCTAGATCTAGACAGATTTCAAACATGTCCAGCGTCTTCAAATTTGGGTACTAATCTGCATACTGTAGACGGAGGTATTGGTTGTTCTGGATACTTGGCATTGAATAATTGACATACTTCATTATAACTACAGATCCTATCTCCGTACCCAACCATAATTAAGATTTCAGTTCTTTGTTTCTCATTTAAACACAACACCATCGTAATATAAAGTTATGGTATTTGTAACTGTCACAATGATATGAAGCACTATTGCATTCGCTAACTGTCGCCTTCAGAACAATGCCTACGTAGCCCCTGTGATCGGGTGTACCTACCCAATCTACATAAAAACATGTGCCTACAATCAATCAAAACTCATTTTCTGCTATAGCACTGTTCGCGCATAGGTTTGTGATACCTACTTTTGTTATTAATTCAAACCATGTTCATTCCAATCGCACCTGTCAAACTAAAGTAGGCCAAACCCTATATCGACGTAATTCCCTTCAAAAGGGCTATCCATTTATGCTTAAAAAATTATGTGGTGCTATTTAAAAAAAATGTCAATGACGTCACAGGTTTATGAAACATAGCGCAAAAAGGTTTAACGACGTGACAAAACGACAATTCCTATTTACTAATTGACGTGTTTTAGCGTTTTTGTGAAAACTCAACACAAAATAAAATATGAATTGTAGTATAACAACCTCAGGTTCGATTGAAAAAATATATAAACGTAGTTGTGGCCAAAAATATGTGATGTCTTAATGAATACCTACGTTGTATACATCTATTTCTTTAATTGACCGGAAGGCGCTGGCTACTAACTTTAAAGAGGGGAAGTATGGTTTAATTTTATAAAACAAAAGCAGAGTAAATACACCTAACTTTATTATTTACGTACAACAGGCTTCAAATTAAACATGTAACAAATAGAAAGAACAACAAAAACATTAACAACCATTTAACATAAAATGAGAGTGCCAGGCTCAC
>NW_019424775.1:0-1560 GCF_000390285.2 Anoplophora glabripennis | reverse complement strand
TTTTTCAATTCCGTGCGGGATGTTATACAGGATACACAGAAAACCAGTTAAAATAAAAAGTGTCCTTGAAAATATTTCACGAGCAATATAATGGGTATCAAAATTGGCATGAGATGGAAGGGAAAGTGTTGAAGAAACCCTATCAAATATATTGTAACGAATTTGAAATGTCAATGTAGAAACACAGATGAAAATATTGCCTGACCGAACACCAAGCAACACCAAATCGGTATAAAATTGTTAATATGGAATTTCTGGATATAAAACTAGTAATGGACAATGATATTACATAGTATAAAAATAATAATCTTTTAATTTTATTCTCAAGTACAGAATAAATTTTCATAAAAATGCATGACATCGACACTTGTTAGTAATCAGTACATAAAGAAAAACGAATTTACCTAGAGTGACGAATATCAAATGAAAGCTTAAAGTCTATAGATTTAATCGGGTATACATATCGCAGGAAGACGAGTAAACTTAAAGAAGATATCTCAATCCAACATAAACCATAACATAAAAATTTTTCATCAAATCTCAAATTTTATAATAAATTTCACAAATGTCAAAGCTAAAAGTAGCTTTGTAAGAATACCCAGAGATGACCTAAAAAAATATAAAATAAAGAATATTTTAGTAAATAATTTAAAGAATTGTAAATAAAAGTAAAAGGACATTTGTTAAAAATGTGTTAGTTACAAGTAGTGGTGTGAAAAAGTGTTTGAAAAGGACATCCAAAGACTGAAAATTTCTGTGCATGGACCTTAAGCAAAGCTAGGGACAGAATAATCAGGAAGGTGGAGAAAAACAAATAAATTATTCATTGGCTACGGCTTGGGTTTTGCAAGATACAGCGTGGAGACGCAGCTCCCGAAAAATTAAAAATGAAACAAGAAGAAAGAGTCCAAGGAAGAAAATTAAATACTTACCAGTAAATCTATAGTTTGCCAGAGTCCAGAAAAAGTTATTTTGGCAGCACATGAAAAAATAGTCTGCAAGGCTTCTACGTAGTTTCCAGCGAAGAAAACTACAAATTTCACGACGTAACAGGTACCTTAAACACAGTGCACTAAAATATCGCTAGCTATTCCAAATAAATCATGCTTTCTCTCGCATCAAATCTTTGCAAAGTATAAATAACAAACCACAGGACCTACCTGTACAAAAATATGCAGAATCCAATCACTAATAACTTAAATAATACAATATTTCGTACTAAACGTGGAGGTGGTAGAAATGTATACGCCCAGTTGAAGAATGCGAGCGCGGACAAACAAAATACAGATACAGCTGTATTGGGCCACTGGGCAATAAATCTCAGCAGTTGATAAGTGGTCGACAAATTGCCCAGCAGTGCAGTGCAGCAACGCGGAATTTGATGTGGTTCAGGTAATTTTAATTTATTATAGGCACCTTCTACTTAATCATCGATATTACAATTGCGAAAGGGAGAAATAATATTATTACAACATGGCATTTGGAGACCTTTTAAACTGAAAAAACGAAATTTATCAATACAATAAAATTGTTTGAGATCATAAATAATAATTAAAATAT
>NW_019424774.1:0-1561 GCF_000390285.2 Anoplophora glabripennis | reverse complement strand
GTGAAAAAAATCAACACAATTTCGTCAACCGGTCAAAATATTTGCCAGAGCAGAATGTAGGTAGGTACCAATAAAATTATGTACTGAAAGAGATTGTTATTCACTGGCAGCGTAACATAAACAATGTCTGCAAACAATGTTTACGTGAGTTTTTAAACTAACATTGCGGTAAATAAAAAATCGGTGCATTAAAAATTATTCTACACCTGTGAGAAGTGGTTTATTTTATTTAAAGCATATTTGTACAAACCAGAACACCTGTTTCTCCCTCCAAATTTAACAATTGTTATTTGTGTATTTCAATCTATTTTTTTTTAATTAATTTTTAAAATGCTATAGTTAGAGGTTATGTCCTTTTTATGAAAATTAGTAAAGTTTTGACGTTTGTGTGTTTAGCTGTCAGTTTCCTGATTTAAATTCATTACTTATAGTTTTCCATGAGTATGTATGATTTGCATATATAAAGGGTGATACACAAATGGAGACCAAAATTGAAACCTCGTATTCTTAGTGAATTTTAAGGGGTGTCTTTCCTTTAAAGTTTTTATCTAGGACGTTTCATTAAAAAGATACAGGGTGTTAAACTTCAAATAATATTTTTAATTTTTTAAAATAATTTAAAAACTAGGAAGGGAAATAATTTGAAATTGGGCACATGTAAACATTGTCCAAAATCTGAGGGCTTTTCCTAAAATGTACATGCCCCAGTGGCGGAGATACAGGGTATCGCTGGTATATTTTTCTAAATAAAATAGTAGGTATGCCACTGCTTTACGATAACTACCATGATATTTTCGGATCCGTTTTTCAATTTTCTACAAATTACCTACTACTCTCGAAAAAAGCCTTTTAATGATTTTATTTGAGTAAATGCTCAAAAATTCCTCCATTTCCACGAACGCAGGCCCGACATCTTTTTAGTAACAAAAATGTAATTTGTCCGAAATTTATTGTTGCTTGAATCCGATGAAAAGCATTAGTTATTCTTTCTTCTAACTACTCAGAATGTCAAAGTTGCTATCGCTGCCCCAACTTTAAAAATTATTCTCAATTCGTTTTTTAAGTTTTACTCAAACATCAGGTTTTTTTCGAAAAACATAAGAGAGTAATAATTTGTAGAAAATTGAAAGACGAATTCGAAAATATCATGGTATGATTGTTACCGTAAAGCAGCGGCGTACTATTTTATTTAGAAAAATATGCCACCGGTACCCTGTATTTCCGCCACAGGAACATGTAAATTTTAGGAAGAACCCTCAGATTTTGGACAATGTGTACATAAATACATGTACCCAATTTTAAATTATTTCACTTACTAGTTTTTAAATTATTTAAAAAAATTAAAAATATTTTTTGAAGTTTAGTACTCTGTATCTTAATTACAAAGAATACGAGGTTTCATTTTTGGTCACCATTTGTGAATCACCCTGTACGGTTGAGAAGATTATAATAATTTTAGCTTCTTAATTTTTCTATAATTATGAAAACTGTTAAAATTTATTGTTTAAGTAATTTAATAGATTTGTATTTTAAATAGTACATATTTAAACTTTATAATAGG
>NW_019424773.1:0-1569 GCF_000390285.2 Anoplophora glabripennis | reverse complement strand
ATATAATTAAAGCGAACGCATGAGTATATGAACTCTAGGTGGTCATATTCCCCAATGTCCATAGTCATATTACCCCTATGTTTAGTCAAAAGACAACTTGGCCGACTAGTGGATGCTTATTGTGTATTTTTTATAGTAAAGTGTGACCACACGTGTTTAGACAAAGGACATTAAATAAATTATCACATTAAACATAAGTTGTCATATTACCCCACGGTATAAAGAAGACAAGATAATATCTTATTCGACTGAATTTAATACAAGAGAAGTTACTTGTACACTTTCGCTTCTATTTTATTAGTCTTGTGTGTACTTCTAAACATTCTAGAGATTCAGATGCTGATATGTCTCACTTTATACATTTTCAGAGAAAACATTACATATTTCTATTCGGTTCTAAGCTCTATTATTGATATATTGAAAAAGTACTAGTACAGCTCAAAATAAGATACAAAATAAAGCAAACGTATGAATATATGACCTCTAGGTGGTCATANCAGATCTATGCTCTATTATTGATATATTGAAAAAGTACTAGTACAGCTCAAAATAAGATACAAAATAAAGCAAACGTATGAATATATGACCTCTAGGTGGTCATATTCCCCAATGTCCATAGTCATATTACCCCTATGTTTAGTCATAAGACAACTTGAACGACTAATGGATGCTTACTGTGTATTTTTTATATAGTAAAGCGTGACCAAACGTGTTTAGACAAGGGACATTAAATAAATTGTCATATTAAACATAAGTTGTCATATTCCCCCACAATAACGGTATAAAGAAGACAAGACTTATTATTAAGATCTTATTCGACTGAATTTAATACAAGAGAAGTTACTTGTACACTTTCGCTTCTATTTTATTAGTCTTCTAAACATTCTAGGGATTCAGATGCTGATATGTCTCACTTTATACATTTTCAGAGAAAACATTACATATTTCTATTCGGCTCTATGCTCTATTATTGATATATTGAAAAAGTACTAGTACAGCTCAAAATAAGATACAAAATAAAGCAAACGTATGAATATATGACCTCTAGGTGGTCATATTCCCCAATGTCCATAGTCATATTACCCCTATGTTTAGTCATAAGACAACTTGACCGACAAGTGGATGCTTATTGTGTATTTTTTTATAGTGAAGTGTGACCACACGTGTTTAGACAAGGGACATTAAATAAATTGTCGCATTAAACACAAGTTGTCATATTACCCCACAATAACAATGTATATAAAGAAGACAAGATAATATCTTACGAGTATTGGACTGAATTTAATACAAGAGAAGTTACTTGTACACTTGCGCTTCTATTTTATTAGTCTTGTGTGTACTTCTAAACATTCTAGGGATTCAGGTGTTGATGGTGACTCATTTTATATATTTCCAGAGAAAACATTACATGTTTCTATTCAGCTCTATACTCTATTATTGATATTGAAAAAGTACTAGTACAGCTCAAAATAAGATACAAAATAAAGCAAACGTATGAATATATGACCTCTAGGTGGTCATATTCCACAATATTCAAAGTCATATTACCCACATCTTTGGTCATAAGAC
>NW_019424772.1:0-1560 GCF_000390285.2 Anoplophora glabripennis | reverse complement strand
GATGTTTAGGGTTCTCCAAAAAGTCAATATATGGGATTCTTAATTAACAAATTTATTAAATATGAAAAAGTATTTGCATATTAAAAATAGAAATATTCAATTTTCATTATCTTGAATCATTGTAAGTTCTGGCAATTGATCTGATTGTCGTTCTTCTTCGAAAAATGCTTGGCAATTGAGACAGTCTGTTAGGGAACAATTAGAGCATGCTATGGTACAAAGGGTAAAAAAGGGTAGACCCGCCTTCTCGCAACCGCAATTACTAGCAGAGCCATTTTTGCATCTGCAAAAAATTATTTTGAGAAGTTCACTTGGTGCTGGATCTTGAGTCATAAAAGTTGGAGTCATACCCGAATCCCTCCGTTAGACACGTAGCATGCGCTAGATGAGCTCCATTCACCGAACAGATGTTCTCTCTATCACTCTAATATTCAAAAATATAATTCTCGAATTACGAGAATGAATTACATTACCAGATAAACTTCTACTACATAATTTCATGATGGAAAAATATAGGTAAAACTGAATCTCGCGACAATTTATTGAAAAACCGTATTTTTTGTTTTTCTTTAAATTTTATTATAAATTTAACGTTTTAAATAAAACAAAATGGACCATCTTAAAGTACAGTTTTCAAGCTTCAAAAAATGCTGCTGTAAACCTGCAATATCATATTTTGAACTAAAGTTGTTGGATTTTGAAACGTGACCCAAAAAATCAAATTTGCCTTTTTTTAAATTTTTGAATATTTAGAGCGTTATATTTTTCGAATTCAAATTTTAAGATTTTTTTATATCACTCACTATTTCAAATGCTATTTCAAGAGTAATTTCTGAAAGTTTTAGATTTTTATCTTAAAAATTAAAAAAATGGCAGATCTTTAATTAATTTTGTAGAAAATTTTACCGTTACGTAACTTTATTTACACACTATTCCTGTAAATATTACTTTTCGATTTTAAAATCATGATAGTTTGTTAGCTACAAGATTCCTCTTTCATTTAAATATTTGTTTACTTAATTTGATCAAATAGATCAAAAGTTATAACAAATTTAGTGGATAGCGCGCGAGGCCGCACGCTTCTCGAGTCCTGCGCGCAAGTGCCGACGCTTTACATTTTCGTATGATTTTAAAAAAAATTCTGCAACCTACAGTTTTCATTTTTGAAAATAAGTTTAAAAAAATTCTTCATGTAAAATTTCCCGTTCTTTCGATTGGTGCAATTAGTTTCTTTTTAATTGAATTTGCTAAGATATACAATAAACAATGGGATTTTGCAACCAATTTGTTAAATAAATAACCAAGCGTACACTCTACGGTTGGTAACTTTTTATTTGTTGTTCCTAACACCCTCACAAGTGTGTCCTCAAAAGTTACCCGATCTGCTAATTTTTCCAAAGTCAAAATCTTATTTTACTCCACTATTATTGCAATGACAGAAAATCAATTTGCTCCTTTTTTTAACAAAACTATCCAAATTTTACTTTATTGTAAAGATACTAAGCTAATTCAAACAAATTAATATTTTTTTTAATATCAAATGAAGTCAAATAATACTAG
>NW_019424771.1:0-1560 GCF_000390285.2 Anoplophora glabripennis | reverse complement strand
GTGGGCATACATTAAATAGAATAGATTTTTGCATGTAAAATTTATTTCTCGTTATTTGAATCATATGCTATGTCAGATTCCACTTACTTCGAAATTATGGGGACAAAATTGTGGGGTTTTTCATTATTTATTTGGGTATTTTGACACCAGTAAAGAAAAATGAAAAAATTAATAAAATAAATCCTCGAATAAATCTTTACGCCAAAAGGATGAGTCAGATGTTATTTTTTTATGGAAATAATTTTGCCTAACCAAAAATCTTGCACTGCAAAAGCAGACATAACAAATAAAATATTTCTCAACCACAAGTTTCAAAATTCAATCGCTTTTCGTTTTCAGAATGGGTAATGACAAATCGTTTTAAAATTTTAATTATCTTCAGACAATATCAGTTTTGGCAATCTTTAACCTTTTTATTACAAAAAATACATATAAATATTCCAAAACATTTCAGTATCTACACCTTATGTCAAAATCATATACAAGATAGGCAACTTTCTTCTATTGCTTATTCACAAATTTAAAGCACTATTACGAAAACTTGTATAGCGGTTTAAAGTTCATAGATATGTAGATTTTATTGATGAAATTTTGTAAAAATAAGTTTTTGGGCAATTTTGTAACTATAAATAATAGAAACTCTAAGTTTTTAGGTAATAGTCAATTTTTTTTTATAAATGAATGTATGCGTAAGTCCCATGATTTCTTTGGATTAGCCTGCAGTCATTATGATTGTTTTAAAACGTTTGTAAACAATTTTTTTAAATGGAAACCCATCTTTGTTTTAGTTTTGAATTCAACGTAAATTTCTTTATTTTCAATTTTTTCAAATTCCAGTTGTACTTACCAGGTGCTGCCACTAGATGCCATGATGCTTAAAAGTAAATTTGCTACTATGTACTACCATTTTTATGGCGTCTACCTGTAGCACCTATGTCGTATTGTTGTTAGTTGACTGTAATTAAGAACAAGTTTATGATATTAACATTCCTATTTCCGTTATTTTATCCTTACTGAAACATATTTAATTATCACTGCACAACAAGAATCATGGAAACTATTACTATAGATATACCGAAAAGCTTAAATGGGCAAAGTTGTGTAGAATTTAATAGTTAATTCAATAAACCACTGAGAAAGCAATTCAATTCCCATTCAAATAAATGGTTTTTATTCAGGAAACATATAAAATCTCTTTTTAAAAAGCTGTAACTCCGTTATTTGCAGTTTTATTGAAGCAATTCTTGAACTTCTCTTTAAATATCGTGTAATTCGTTTGATATTGCAATAGCAATTATTTCTCTTTAAATAAACTGAATATACAGGGTCGCTGATATGTATGGAAACGGTCGATTGTCTCCTAAAGTGAGATAGCTATCGAAAAATCATAGGATACAAACGGTTGGAATGATTTCCGAGCTGGTTGCCACGTCGTCGATTTACAACTCTTGATGTTTCGAGAGACATATCGCTGTCTTGTTCAGAAGTTACTCTGAAATTGGAGATGTACTAATCTTGTCACTATTTATATTGGATGTAGTCACTGATCCATGAAGTTCC
>NW_019424770.1:0-1561 GCF_000390285.2 Anoplophora glabripennis | reverse complement strand
TTATTATTGTCTGTAAAATCCCTGTTCTATAATTGGGTATAACCTGTTGAACAGTGTATTAAATAAAATAAAAAATAAATAAAGCAATCAATTTTAAGCAAAAAGTATCTTATGAAGAGTTTTCTACAAGTCGATATTTTCTGAGTTATTGGTGATTGAAAATGTACATTTTTTATTAAAAAAGACGTTTTTCAGTAGTTTTTCTCGAATAACTCGGAAAATAGACATTCTATGAAAAAAACATCACGAAGAAAATGAAGCTTATAGAAAAAGAAAAAGATTGTTTTTTTTTCATTTATGTAGGTGCAATAGATGCTGAGATACGGTTGGTTGAAGATAAATTCGTGTCTGCCAGAAACTAAATTGAAAGCGTTTAAAGTAAAATAACTAAAAAAAATTCTATTCTTCAAGAAAAATACACAGAACATTTTTAAGGTACTTTAAAAAATCTTTAAAATGAACTTGACTTTAAGTCATTAGCTTAAAAATTAACAGTTATGATCAAAATAAAACTTTTAATTCGCTTTCTCGAAAAAAAAAATCAGTACAAAAACTAACTGATGAATTTTATACGAGATTTAAAATGAAAGGTAATCAATCCTTCAACAAATTACATTTTTGATGTGTTAACAATGTTTTATACAAGTTTAAGCGGTTTAGAATGCATATTTTTGAAAATAACTTTAAAAATAAAAAATATACGAAAAATATTCAAGAGCACAAAAGTTTAGATTTTTTTGCGGAATATTTTGGTTTCTTTGTTTAGGATAAAAATTAACAGATGTCGCTGCTATAAATTTGCAGTTGAGGGCGAAGGCAATGTTTTTCAAATCGTTTAACCCAAAAATCTCAAAAATAATGAGTTAAAAAAATATTCAATTTTACAGTATGTACTTTTAGCTGTCGAAATTTTCCGAAAAATAATTTTTGGATCGTCTTAATAGCTTTAAAATTAAGAAAGTTATCGTTAATAAACCAATATTTCGGTTATCCAGCAACTGTGGAACAGTCATAGGTATACATAATAAAATAATATATTACTTATTTAGGGTGGCCCAAAAAATACGAATATTTTTTATTGTGTCTTGTGAAAATATGTTAGTTTATCACGTTTTAAGAGCTCCCTCAAAAAATCAGCTCAAAAAAATTTTTTTAGAGGTTGCTCAAGATTTTTAAATTTATTTTTTTTTTTTAATTTTTTTTCTGGTTAGATCACTCATAATTATTTTAACTTTAAAAGTAGTCTACCTGAAATGTTTTCGAGCGATCTCTAAAAATAAATATCAACGAACTAATGTTTTTTTTTATTGAATGTGATGAATAAAAGAATAGAAATAAATCACGTGAAAGTTTCTCGAGGCAAAATTTACTACCGCACTATGAGTATCAAATATTATTTATAATTCTTTTAAAATTTAAGTGTCTCATGATTTATTTCTATTCTTTTGTTCATCAAATTCAATAAAAAAAACTTATTAGTTCGTTAATATTTATTTTTAGAGGTCGCTCGAAAACATAGGTACACTACTTTTAAAGTTAAAATAATTATAAGTGACCTTTA
>NW_019424769.1:0-1560 GCF_000390285.2 Anoplophora glabripennis | reverse complement strand
TATTTGTACAAAATTCATAGAAAAAATCAGTTTTGAACCACATTTGGGACAGTTTTCACCAAAAAATTTCACTTTTCTCCGGAAGTCATCGGCAAGTAATGAATTTTGACTACAGGATCGTGTTTAGCGTATCGAATTCCTTCGAAAATGATAAGTGGGTCTCTTTGGTTTGGACTTTTTTTTGTGTATCTGTGTAATTAATAACAATAATAACCGATATTTCAGAACACATTAGTTTTAAGGAGCGAACACAGTATTTAAATGTTCTTGGATTAATAAAGTTTCCGACTGTATGTGTCATGAAAATACGCAGTTGGGCAACGTACCGAAGAAAAGAGACACATTGTAGAATTGAAAATAGCTTTAAAATGCGAAGAATTTGATTTGGGTCTAACTTTTATTTGGAACATTTTTTTTGTATTATTCATATCAAAACTATAAAAAATCCGTCTTAAATACTAATACACTTATGCAATATTATTCAAATCCCACTTCTTGTGTAAAGGATAGTTATTAGAGAAAGCTGATACTATCATATCCAAACGTTTTCATTTTTACTCCAATTTTTCGAGAAATTCAATTTTATGTATGAGTATAATTATAAAATTTCATAACATTGATCGCATATGTTTGAAAATGTCCTGCAGTTACCATTTGAAAAAAAAAGAATTTTCGTAAGATTATTTTCATTTTTTATATATTTTCTTGCAATTCTCTTCGTGAATAGACTGTATTTTTATTACTGGTTACATTATTACCACATTACATGCGGTTTTAATTGTTGTTAATGAAATAATCGAGTACACTGAGAAAACTATCCGTGGTTTTCTTATCTTTAAAATGTCGTCTTCTTACACAATTGCATTTAGTACGGGAGAATACTTTCAAAAGCTGATACCGGTCGGTTTCGTAATCAAAACATCAGAGTTTAGTAGCGGAGCAAAAGCAATACAAAGCACTACAGATAACGCATGGTTTCAACGAGAGTTACCATTTGAGCCTGTTTTACGGCTAGTCGCCAGTAGAAGCGTCGAAAACCACAGATTTTACATTAAGAAGTAGAGATTCTTAGACTTAATGATCTTATTTAAAAATAGAATAAAAAGAAATAGTAAATAAAGTAAATAAAATAAGCAAAAACGAAACAAATTCTAATGCTAAAATATTTGAAATAAACAACATTTGCAATTTCTAATTTTTTTTAGCAATACGATGATTAAATAAAAATAAAAATATATTATACATAAAAATTATTATTTGAAATTTGTGGCATTTCGAAGAGGGTACTAACGATCGCTGCTATGAAATATTTCAAATGCACTCTGGACACAAATGCTGGAAGACTGTAGAGGGAAATTAGGTAATCTATAGATATGGTAGTGCAGAAGAATATTAGCAAGAGCCAGTAGGAGTGACTGTTACCGGTCGATGTTAGTCAATGATCATCCTCCTAATTTATAAGGTTTTCCAGATTTCCCTGATGCCTGCACTGAATAGTGGTTAGGTTTTTAAGAAGTTCCTGAGCGCAAATGCAGCCCATCGAATAATATTATGCCGCCC
>NW_019424768.1:0-1568 GCF_000390285.2 Anoplophora glabripennis | reverse complement strand
ATAGAGCAAAGTTCTTCTCCATACTCTATTTTAATTCTAAATAATTTTCTACTTCTGTGTAACCTATTTTAATTAAATAATAATACATACTGTCAGTCATTAACAATGTTGTCAAGACATTACTACCTGTCATTGTCACTACCTACCATATAATATCCATTAAGTAATTAGACCTCTCACGGTCTAATTAGTGAAATTTCGTTGCATTACCTATACGCATTTTGGACCGTGTCAATGTGCGATATATCAAAATATATTATAACTAAATCTGTAAATCCTTACGTAATTGGAAAAAAGGCAGAAATGCCTGAAAGAGGTCAAACAATTACAAGATGTCTTATTTTCTTAATAAAAAACCTTCTTTTCGTTTTTTTAGAAGTATCTTGCTTATTGTTAGAGGTGGACACAACAAACCCTATATGGCTATGCTCGACAGGGAACGTTCTATCCAAATATGTAAAAATATACAGGGTGTTCCATTTAACTTAAAGTTAACATCCGCGGCCATTTTGTTTAGACTTCATTTGTGTTTCTACTATCATTTTCGAAAAATTCATAAAAAATCGTGCAACTTTTATATTTCAAATTTTGTTATAACTTTTAAAACAAAAAAGTTAAAGGGGGGTCAAAATATAGTGAATCACCCTGTACGTTGTTTAGTATTAAGTATTTAATAAACAGTTCTATCTGAATTTGGTAAAAATGCAAGAAAGTAATAATTGTGTTCCTGGGGCTGTTTTTGAAGAAGCTCAAGAAGCAATTTTCCATTTATTGCCAGCGAAATCCAGCTCGCGGAGCGAGAGAGGTAGCATATCCTTTTATATCCTTTCTCTCTCGCACACCAGTCGCGTTTTCTCAGCACTGATGGCTGCCTCTAGGAGTATATGCTCGAAGGTTGGAATTAACACATTGGCGAATGTATCCTCAATAGTTGCTTCATTCCTGAATATCGCAAATCCAGAAGCATATACTGGCCATTGTATGAGGCGCACTTCAACAACTTTATTGGCCAATAAAGCAACCATCAAACGGCATGGTGGATGGAAGAGCTCCTCAGTAGCAGAAAGTTATGTTGAGGAGTCTATATCTAAAAGACTTGATATTGCAAGGAAAATCCAAAGAGCTGTTCCTTACCAAAAGAGGCAATCGTAACTTGTGCAAATTCTTCACAAACTTCGGCAGATGTTATGCGTTCTGAAAATGATGGCAACAATGCTACAAGAGTTGTTATTAACGGAAAGGTAGTTAAAGGTGATAAAACAAAAAAGGAAATGTCTATATTAAAAATGTTAATGTTAATAAAAAATAAATTAAATTTGATTTATTATAGGTTTATAACTTTTTCATTATTCTACTAGTGAAATAAGGTTACTTTATTCCATTAGTGATAAAATATCACTTTAGAAGATTCATTCATATGTGTGGATAAAAGTCCAATTATAAGGTGAATAAAATAATAAATATGAGATTTTATTAATAAAATCTATATTACTATGAATCATATTCAGTACCACGGCAATCAATATGTAGTATTTGTAACATTAGTTTTTTTTTATTAATCCTATTTG
>NW_019424767.1:0-1563 GCF_000390285.2 Anoplophora glabripennis | reverse complement strand
AGTCATAAGCCTAAATGGATAACAGACGAACCATTTGCATAATATGGATTTGACAGAAAACATCTTCTGC
The DNA here is from genome assembly GCF_000390285.2 of Anoplophora glabripennis. Classification (NCBI taxonomy): domain Eukaryota; kingdom Metazoa; phylum Arthropoda; class Insecta; order Coleoptera; family Cerambycidae; genus Anoplophora; species Anoplophora glabripennis. The sequence goes on along the minus strand of NW_019424767.1, from coordinate 1,493 downwards.
AGGTTCTGGTATAGGAAAGAGTGGGTCACAGTCTATGTACTCTGAGGCTGTAAAGAGAAAAATCAGAAGCTAGAAGTCATGTGTTGGAACTACTGCCAAAGTTATGGATCTCAACTATACTGTCAAGGTTGGATGAATAATTATAGGATGAACAATTCCAGGCTTGTTGCCATGTTTTCGGTTTGGCAAAAAATCTGAAATTTGGACCATATATAGCCTCACTATTACTCTATTGTGTGCTAAAATTTCAGTTTGTTTCGTTATACCACTTTTTAGTTATTAATCAAAATGTTGAAAAAATCACGGTTTTCTGCCTACAAAATTGATACCTCTCACTTTAATTCGTCGTAATTTTTTTGTTAATTGATAAAAAAAAATGCAAATTTTTAACTGACGATAAGTCGAACTATTGTTTTTAGTACTGTTAAAGTCATTTGTCTCAAAAGCTCTTTTTTTATTTTTAAGCAAAACAGAAGGGACTGCTATCTCTGTAAATATTGCGTTCTTTTTAAAAAAAAACTGACATGGTAGTATATAACTGCAAACAACAATCTGAAGAAATTTGTTAAAATAATACACTTTACACATAACACAAAGTAGGAAAACAAAACAAGAATAAGTTAAAGTAAGCTAAAAAAAAATAATTTAAAAGAAAGAAAATTATCAAAATACATTTTCAATAAGGGCACTATCCACCTCCACACACTTCCGAAGTCTACGAATGTTATTTGTTTGTACACGAAAAAGCATTTCTGGGGTATCTAATATTATCACAATGGAAATTAATTCTGTGTAGCAATTTATCCTGTACACTAAACTTCCCGACGGAAGAAGTTCATCGGGTTAAAGTCTGGAGAACGTGGTGGCCATGAAATTGGTCCTCCTCTCCTAATCCATATATTACTAACCACAATGGATAAATAATTTCGTACATCAATATTGAAATGGGAAGGAACCCCATCGTGCATGAACCAAACGTTTCTTCGGGTGTCTAATCGAACATCGTCTAATAGTAGCTGCACATTATTTTGCAAGAACTTCAAATATCGATGTCCATTTAAATGTTCCTCAAAAAGGTATGGACCTATTAAATTATTACCCTTTTTCGTGTACAAACAAATAACATTACTTGCTGTGCTATATTTCTAGTGCTGCGATGCGGATCTTCCTCGACGAGATGTAAGATCATCTCCTCGACATTTAAGATTCTTAGTGGTCGCACTGGGAAGCTTCACTTCGCCAGTGTCCAAAATTCTGTGCTACAGCAACAAATGTTCGTGGTGCGGGGGCACGTCGTTCAGGATATCTTGCACGGTACACTTGACAAGCTCTGTGGTCATTTTCGTTTGTCATAAATTATGAGCAAATCATAATATTCGCGATTGCTAAATAAATGCGCCATTTTCAAAAGAAAACTTGGAAATGCGGCTATTAAATGTGCTCTCGAAAAACAGCACAGTAATCACTACAACAATGTATTACAAACTGACTTT
>NW_019424766.1:0-1563 GCF_000390285.2 Anoplophora glabripennis | reverse complement strand
TTCACCTCGTGAATAATACCCATCATTATACGCTCGTTGAATAATATACTATTATCCAACACTAATTGTATAGAATGATACTATAATTTCTTTGGTTTTAAAGGAATAATGTGGCCTATAAGTCACTATTGAGTTATAAATCGTAAGTCACTAGTAAGTTTTAACTTATAACCCACTAGTGACTTATAGAAATCACAAAAAGACAAATGTTTGGTTTATTTTCCTAGTTTTTATTAGAAAACCAATTTGAAACAGTAATACGTGAACCAATAACCTAAAATGCTACAAACTTACAATATACCCAACTGTTAATATTAACATTAACATTTATGGTACCTAAAGCCGTAATTTGATGCCAAAGGATTATTGGAATCATTTTATGATTGTGGTAAATTTATAGAACAAGTTGTCCCTTTGCTTGTGCTTGCTTCATGAGTCTGCGCCCCTTCTATCTTTTTAGCAATATCAATTTTGCTGGAAATTTACTCTTCTATATAACCTTCTGCCACGCTAGATGACTTCCATCCACTGTGGCGTTTGAGTGTTGTAATATCCCCTCCAGCATTGGCCAAGAGAGTTGCAGATGCGCGACGCAATCGAGCAACAACATTAGGGATTTTTGATAGCTTGTTAATACCAACACAGTGACGTGTGCATTTTCCCTTTTGAAAATTGCAAAAGAACCTTTTATGCTGCACATTTTGAGACCTTAGCTTATAATATTTCCTAATTAATTTAATTGGATTTACACAAAATCTTTCATTTAACACAGCGAAGCTTCTTGGTTTATTCGTTTTAGTATTTGAAATCATGATGTGGATATACTGCTCTTTGTCCTCTATATTGTCTATACTTAGATGGGTCAATTCCTCGCAACGGCAAGCGCCAAAAACTCCTAATATTAGCGTCACCTAAAAACAACAAATTTAATAAATATAACTCGGTTAAACTATTCAGTAGAACCTACCTTATTCATAAGACGATCTTCGTCTAGGCTTCACGCAAAAATTGTTCGATTTGTTCTCTTTCTAAGACCTCGGATTCTTTTGTTTGAAAATGTTTAAGCTTAGACTTTAGAAATGCCGAATTTAGAAATTTCAATGTTCTTGTAAACTCTCAAAGTTGACTTCAACATATTTAGTCCACAATGTGGATGGAGCTAATTTCTCACTTAAATTGAAAAAATAAGCCAGCAAGACATCTTCATTTACGCCATTTTGATTTCTCCGGAATGATGCCTGCAGTAACCGCATTGGCTTTTTCTAAAAATTTTTATGACATTGGCAACTTGAAATTTTAAGTTACTTTTATTTATTATTATAACGAAATTCTGTGAAAGTGTAGGATAAAATTTTGTATGGCACTCGTGTGTTACGTCATATATATACCGCAACACACTAGTACCATAAATAACTATTTTTTGTACGGCACGATACGTAATTATATCATATATTCTTGAAAAGTAAAAGTTGCCCTTGTTACTCTTTTGCATCACAATCTTATGGTACTTGCTAAACGGGTCACTAAATTCACCTAACTACAAAATAAATTAGTGTTAAATTG
>NW_019424765.1:0-1564 GCF_000390285.2 Anoplophora glabripennis | reverse complement strand
TTTTAAATACTCATAATCTCACAACAATGCCAAATTTTATGAATTTTGAAATGGTTCATCCCAGCTTTAATTTTTAACAGCTAGTGGCGAATAAACTGTCAAACTTAATAGAAACAAGAGATTATCTAAATAAAGCCAGAGCCTACTGGACCATTTTAAGAATTTAAATTTCATCTAACGAGTTACATAAAATCGTTTTTTATTTTTTTTCTACATAACGGTCGCAGATACGAAAAAATCATAAGAGACAAAAAAGTTTCTCAACAAAACACAAAATCTAATTTTGATTTTAGAATCTACCAGCGGCGCAACGCACAAAAGTTCAGGGGAATAAAAGGGGGCATGAATCCCGAAAAAATATCACTCTGTAGAATATCACGATCAGTTGGCATGTCCAATGATGTAAGCCCTAAAGCGTAACCTATATTCCAAATTTGAGCTAAATATCTCAAAAACTGTGGGAGCTATAGAGAGAAAACTAAAAAAATCTTAAAAATTCCAACACCCTGTAGATCGGTAACGAAGCGTTTGCGGACCTATGTTTATATGAACTTTTAGTCTTGAAATAAGCCAAAGAATTACCCCCTCCCTTATGCACATGATATTTAGGAACACCCTGTATAGATGCTTTAGACGGAAATTTGCTTAAACACATCCTTGACACAATTATCATTAAATTAATTATGAAAATTATTTAATATTCTTTAATTGTTCGCATTCCGACTCACATTAAATGTTACAAAACAGTTTACATGCGGTTAAAATGATCGGTACAAAAGAAACTCGCGAACAAAAATATTTACCTTCACCACAACGATGGGCTGGTCGAACTCCAAACCCCCTACCAGCCTGAAACCCCATGGGGTGGCGTCTTCCGATTTCGACAGTTTCAACGTAATCGCCATTATGTTCGCGAAATCGGGTCACATTTAATTAAAACCGTCCGCAGCTCCAGATCGCACAATTGTTAATTTGGGAGTGCGACACATAGACTGCATTGCTATCAATCTATCTGGATCAAATAGACAGTTGCCAATAACGACTGGCATTTATTTATTCAGGATCCAGTCGGGGACTTGGGCGATTACAGAGAAAAGAGCCGGTGGAGCATTTTTCAGATCGTCATTATTTTATATCGATTTTTTCGCATATCTACAGGGTGTTTATGAATAGTCCAGACGGTATCGGTTTCAAAGAGTTCATATTTGGGTGAATCGTATGTCCACGGAGATTTTTGGCTTTTTGGCTTTCAAATATCACTAGAAATGAAAATGTTTCTATGCGCATAAAAAAAAACGTGGGCTTAACTTTTCGCGGCACAATATGTTAAAAAAATCGAAAAAATGTCATATTTTTCTTCCTATTTAAGTATGTATATTTTCAAGACTTGATTTTAGGCGAAAATGGAAAAGGAAAAAATCTTTGTAATTAAGAAAGATGGAAAGAAATAATGATTAAATTGATAATTAATTAATTAATTACTAATTTTCGGCATATTTTGAAAATAATTGTTGTTTAAACAATTTTAGAATATTTAAATAAATTTGTTTTTGATCTTTGATAA
>NW_019424764.1:0-1562 GCF_000390285.2 Anoplophora glabripennis | reverse complement strand
ATTTTGCGGTAGGAGTCGGTTAAGAAAGCAATCTCAAACAATGCCAATGCGAATTTCTCTTTGAAAATTGTGTTAATCTAAAGTAAAAACCAATTTACTAATAATAAAATAGTGCCTAAAATTATTTCATACCGCTGCTACAAGCACCTTAATCTTGATAAAAAGATTTTGATTTTTAACAAATTTTTAACAAGTCTTTTTGACAAACATGTTCCTGTAAGAAAAGTAAGGGTTACTAAATCTCGCTCCTTGGTTGACTCCTAATCTAAAATTAATCATGAAGCAAAGAGATAAGGCACTTCAAAAAATTAAACGTACTCGCGAGCACACTGATTGGTTACAATACAAAAATTTACGAAATTATTGTGTCTCTACGGTACGACAAGAAAAAAAAGGGTATTTGGAATTTATTGCTTCTCAAAAAAAGGGTAAACGGACTTGGAAAGCTCTTGACTCTCTCAATATTCGATCTTGTAAAAATTTTATTTTGCCATTAATGACCTTTTTGCTTCATTTTTGCGGAATATCTCTAGTAATTGTGATGACCAAATTAATTTTTATGACAATAATAGATGTGATACTAATCCATCTTTCAAATTTGCTTTGGCTACTGTTGATGAGATTTGTTCTAAACTCAAGTACTATGGGTTTGATGAACCGACTTTAGTTCTTATTAATTCTTATTTGCATGGAAGATCTCAACAGGTATATGTTAATAACATTTTATCAAATAGTTTAGAAATACTTTCTGGTGCACCCCAGGGTTCAATTTTGGTCCCATTACTTTTTATTTACACTGCTTCCATTTTAGAATCAATTCAACAATGTAAAGTACAAGCTTATGCTAATGATACTCAACTATAGGTATTATCATATTGATATTAATGATCTGGATCAAGCATGCAATATTGTCAGCTCTGAGTTACAAACTGTAAGGCAATTATCTGATGAACATAATTTAAAATTAAGTTTTAGCAAATCAAAAATATTTTTTTTAGGTACTAAGAAAAAGGTACAATTGTTAAGACTCAACATTAATATTATAATTGAAGGTATTCCAGTTCCTATTACTGACAGTGTAAACAATCTGGGAGTGACTCTTTACAGTAACTTACGATTCAATCAGCATGTGAAAACATTACCTCAAAAATCTTATTCTTCGTTTAGATTAATTTATAGTAGTCGTCATATTCTGAATAAAAGATTTAAAATTATGTTATGTGAGTCATTTGTTCCTATTTTAATTACTGTGATTATGTCTGTGGTCTATGCCTTACTATACAAGAAAAAAATAAAATTCAAAAAGTTCAAGATTCATGTTGTCGACTTGTACATGGATTAAGAAAATTTGATCATATTTCTCACAAAATTGTAGAAATCACGTGACTCAACATGGAGAATAGTCGACGTCACCATCTTGGCAATCTTGTGCATACAATTTTAACCATTCCTTCTTAATGTTTTTAAAAAAACTAAATTTGTGCCACATCATCGTAGTGCCCTATTTAAAAGATGTTTTACTTATAATTCTATCACTTTATATAATTCTCTTCCTGATAATT
>NW_019424763.1:0-1571 GCF_000390285.2 Anoplophora glabripennis | reverse complement strand
CATGCGGGGTCCTAATTGTCCATTTTTGTATATGGGAGGACGGTTTTTGTTAACCTCGTGGTTTAGCTACGTTATGGAAATGGCAGACAATACATGTAATTACGCACGGGAGCAGCTTAGGCTTGATGGAGTTTTATTTTATTTAGTTTTTTGTTTATAATTGATATTTTTACAGCAACCTTAAAAAAATGACGTTTTATACCGTTTTTTCAATCTCACGGCTTTGTTATTGCAAATTTTGTAATCGGACCACCGCCATTTTGTAGCTATTTTTATTACGAACGAAATCATGTCCTAAGCATATTTTTCGTACAAAGTCATCCCGCTGAGTTATTTAAAGAAAACTACTAAAAAAAATTTTTTTCACGATTAAATTGTTAATAACTTTTTTTCCTGATAAAATACTTTGTCAGCAAATTAGCCTGTTATTGTACTCATCATTTAAACTATTCATGTGTAGTTATTTCCGAGTTATTAAGAAAATGTCACCAACAGTAACTTTTCGGCCTCTGCCGACTGGACTATAAGCACAAAATTTGAATCGCTTCTCAACTTTGTCAACAACGTATTTGGTATAGCTAACACTAATATCTAGTTATCTAGTAGGTATACCGGGTGTCCCATTAAGGTCATCGACCGGGTGTATCTCGGAAACCTATTTATCCAATATTAATATTAGTTTGGCTTCTAATTTTGGCCGCTAGAGGGCGCATTTCTAAAATAAAAGTAAAAAACTGCTTTATTTTTGAAAAAATCAAATAGAACGATAGATACAACTTAATGTTTTCGAGATCTTCTGCTCATTCTTCAAAGGTTTTGTAGGAAAAATTTTGCTCCATCTCAAAAAATAAAGGAAGGGGGGTGGAAATTATTTCCTATGACAAAAAGTAAGATAATTCTGGATTACGTAAACCGATTTCAATGAAGTTGAACTTGTTGAAAAGGCAATTGATTGCTTATTTATAACCTTATATTGAATTTCAATTTAAAAAATAAACAAACCGTCAATCGCCCCTGTTTTCCAAATTAAAGAGTATTATCGATTTTCAAAAAAAAAAATCAAATGTAATGCTACCTTTTTTTATTTTATGGTGTTTTGACACATAAAATAACGAAAAAAATGCCGCAAGCTGTAACTGTAACTTCGCTCAAACTGAAGTTATTAACAAAAGTTTAGATAAAATTATATTTTTTTGAGGAGTTAAAGAAAAATCTGCATAGAATACCGAGCACCTGATAAATTATTACTACTAAAAATAACGCATTTTTCTTTTAACTCCTCAAAAAAATATCGTTTTATCTAAACTTTTGCTAATAACTTCAGTTTGGAAGAAGATACAAGGTTCCTGCTTGCGGCATTTTTTCCTTATTTTATGTGTAAAAACACCATAAAATAAAAAAGATTTGAATTTTTTTTGAAAATCGATAAAACTCTTTCATTAGGAAAACAGGGGCAATTGACGGTTTGTTTATTTTTTAAATTTAAGGTTATTATTAAGCAATCAATTGCCTTTTCAATAAGCCCAACTTCATTGAAATCGGTTTACGTAATCCAGTTATCTTACTTTTTG
>NW_019424762.1:0-1572 GCF_000390285.2 Anoplophora glabripennis | reverse complement strand
AATGGGGTATAGTTGTTACGATATCAATTGGAACCTGTGTCTTAAAGCACAGGACCGTCTGCACATCTCTTGAAATTTCTTATGCTTTAGCCATGATGTGTCACTTAATTTATACTCGAATAGCCATTGGGCGAGTCCGGTATTGGTAGACCAATCCGCCTGATGTAGAATCGACGGCGCATGAAATGACTCTAACTACACTATAAAGCCAGCGTATTAGAGCTCATTTACCATTTTTTTTTTTTTTTTTTGAAAGGTTATAGTCAACTTTTTTTTCAATATAATTTTTTTGTTATTTATTGTGCATTTATATAATACAGCAAAGCAAATAAAACTCAAAAGAGAATTTTGTAGTTAACAGAAAAGAAACGATACAATGAATGTCAATTAAAAGAAAAACAATTTAATTAAATACATTAACCATTATACAAAGTTCAGCACGAAATAACATTAATTAAACACAAAACATATTGAACGAAGAACAACAAACACAAAACTAAGGAAACAAATTGTAGCGGTCCTCTATTGCTTGTACTTTTTGAGGAACGTATGGCTTGAAATTGTGCTTTTTCAATACTGCATGTACAGTCCTCTTTGATGATCTATTATTATTAGAAATTTCCCGAATGGAAGTTCTTGGGTTTTGTTCAACGTTAAGAAGAACATTGAACTCGATATTTTCACTAAATTGGTGTTCTTCTCGCTTTGGTTTCTTAAAAGCACGATAGTTTCTCAAATTTTCTTCAAGTCTTACAAATCTACGTGAGTAAAGTTGACTATCGCTTTTCAAAAAAAAAAAAATAATAAATACGCCCCAATAGGCTCACTCTGTAGTGTATTTAGAGCCATTTAATATAATTTTTTGTTTTTTCAAATCAGACTATAAATGAGGGGCTTGCGGCGTTTTTAGGAGACAGCCTGTTTGAAAAGAGAAAATAGTGAACAATGTGATGAAAGAAATTAGGAAACGTATTAACGAATTAACTAAGATATCAAAAACGACAATTTATCGCGTAATTAAAGAAGGAGACGTTATTAATCACGGTACAAAGGAGAAACGGAAAAATACAAAATTAAAGAATATTGACGATTTTACCAGGGATGTAATACGGCGCACAATTTATACAGGGTGTCCCGAAATTCATGCAACAAAATTTGGTCATAGATTCTTAAGGCAAATTTAGGGGACCCGTATTTTTGCTTTTTGACAACTGGCCCCCTATTTCGGAGTTACAGCCCCCTAAAATCTACCCCTAAGAAGTCTTTTATATCTCAAAATCATGTACTAGAATCACTAAATTTGGTACACAGTGGTTTTCTGACATGTGAAATCTCACAGTGCTACGCTTTTTGGCGAGAAACCCCCTTAAGACACTATTTCGTAGGCCTCCTTGTCTTTGGAACCAGAAAAATTTGGTCGCAAATTTGATTTTTTTTTAAATTATCTGTTAACTAGAAAGTCATTGAATTTAGAAACTTTTTTGTCTCTTGATATTTGTTTCGTAAAAGGCAATGTTTTTGAGGAAAATGGCGAATCACGATATGCATTCGATCACATTTTGACATTTTTCT
>NW_019424761.1:0-1568 GCF_000390285.2 Anoplophora glabripennis | reverse complement strand
GGCTGAAAAGCTGTAAAAAATTGTATTATAGGGATTTCTGGCGAAAGTTGACGTCAAACAAAAAAGTATCCATACAAAAGTTGTAGATCATGTAAAAATGTATAACTTTTGTAGGGGTCACTTTTTAAGATAACCTCAAAATTTTCGAGAAAAATGCGAAAAACAGTTTTTTTTCTGATTTTTCGCTTTTTATTTCTCATTTCCGCAAAAACAATTTAATTTTGACGAATCTTGGTGAAAGTATACCTTTTTGTGTCTTAAATAACCACATTTTTTTTGTAGACAAAAAAATCAAGAAGTTTCCGAGATATCCATATTTTCCGGTCTGAAACACTTTTTTTCAAAGAAATATTCTACTTAGAAAAATCATCGTATAGAGTTCTGCTGGTGATCAATTTTTTCGTTTTGACATATACATTTTGGAGAAATAGAAAATCTGTAATCACAGTTCAAAAACATGCTCAAAAATGCAAATAAAAATAAAAAATGACTTGCAACAATGAATTTTTCAGAAATTGTTGGTCAGAAAAATCCCAAATATTATGTATAATAAACATATGAGATTGCCTATTCGAAAAAAACATTGCTAAATTCAGGGGAACAACAAATATACAAAAAGAACGAAAAATTACCCGTTTTTCGATATATTTTTCCCTCTAACATTGAAAGTAAGCTGTAAATAAAAAAAAATCATTCTTTATTTTTTGTTTATTTACTTACAATAATTACGAATCAAAAAAGTTGAATTTAGTAGAAAAAAATAGTAGAAAATCATTATGTATATTTGGAGCAATTTTTAAAATATGTAAATATTCATAAATATTGATGAAACTTTGTGAACAAGAATTTGTCGATTGCATAGAAAATTCCTTAGGCAATAAATAATTGTTTATAGAGTAAAGTGTTGAAAAATTAAAAAAAATCTAAATGGTTATAAAAGTGTAAAAATAGGTAGCTAGTTTTAGTATTGATCATTGTTTATTAAGATCACAAGTATCTCTAAAAAATTGTGTGCCCTTTTTGAAAACAATCATGGCAATAAAAAACCACGCTATTGATCGTTGCTAAATTTTTAGGGGAGAATTGACATATGTTTTACTATTTGTTCACAAAGTTTCATCAATCTTTATAAATACTTACTTATTTTAAAAATTGCTCCAAATACACATATGATTTTCTACTATTTTTCGCACATTGTTAATGCAAAATTCAACTTTTTGATTGGCAGTTGTTGTAACTTATAGAAAATCGCTAAATAAACAAAAAAGGGCTTATTTTCAAAGTGACAGGGAAAAATATGTTGAATATGTTAAATTTTTCGTTATTTTTGTTTTTCCCGTGAATTTGGCAATGGTTTTTTGGAATAAGCAAACTGGGATTCTTATTCTACATAATGTTTGGGATTTTTGCTGTACAGCAAAATAGATTACTCCAAATACAAACGAATGCTCTACCGCCTGGACTATATGGTTTTTCCAAAAAAAAAAAAAAAAACGAGAATTATGCAGGTGTTCAATTAAAAAAAAGCAAGTTTGATTTATTATTTCAGAAACGTAATACTAACGTAA
>NW_019424760.1:0-1611 GCF_000390285.2 Anoplophora glabripennis | reverse complement strand
CAGGCTCGGACACGTGGATGTGGCAGCCTACCAAGAAACCTGGGTCGCGCAACATTTTCCGCATGCGTGTGGTCCCCGATAAATGGTAATGAGAACAGAGCAAAGAAAATCTCTGTAACTCAAGACCATGCTATCATACATAGACTGTACGAGACTTTGCCACCAAGCCACCCGTGTAGTAAATAGGATGGTTTGAAAAAAAGTACTCGAGTAATGAAGGAGGGTGTACAAGGGGCCTGATAAGGCCACAAGACGCTAGTAACGATCCTATTACATAATTTTGAAGAAGAAAATGTCAAAATTGTCCGTCAAACCCTGTTGCGCTGTTTCCTGTTTTTTAAACAAAAGTGACGCCTGTTGACAGCAGTCTATCAATTAAGAGTATTTGTGATAGTTATTATTAATTTCCTGATTGTAATGGATTGAACAAAATTTAAGTGGGTTTTTGTTCCACATTCCACATAGCCAATTGCATTATCTCCATAAGACTCCTGAACTGCACTATAATTTTCCATAAATAAATAGGTATTTTATATAAACACAATAAAATCATTCATTAAATATGTTGATCCTTACTTGACTGCTTTTATACCTCTGATTTCGCCAATATTAAAACAGTCGTCTCTTTTTAAAAATTCAATTCATGATCATAAAAATATCAATTTTCGGTAAAATTTCGCTAAAAATAGCTTTCACAAATCCCGTTTCACACATTCTGCTTTAAAGGAAAGATATTAAATGATTATTACTAAATAATAATTTTACTTAATAAATGAATTCGAAGATTAATTAAAATAACTCGTAGACTTGTAAATATTTTATGCGACAGTGTCACTGACAGACTGTCAGTCTTGACAGAGCGTCTTCTTCCAATTTTGGTCCTTTACGCAATCATTTACACATAATTTCACTACAAGGTGCCCCTTATGACGTCACAGCCGTTTTGAAATATTATAAAAAAATCAGTTTTAAATAATTATTTTAAAACTGTTCTGACGCATTTCTCAATCTCTAATTGTGCATACACACTAGTTAGAACGTGTAGAATTATATTATTTACTTTTTGAAATTTAGTCAACAACCCTATTGACATATTAATTGCCTATAAATATCTGCTGGAAAGTACATGTCACCCTTTTTGTCAATGGGAAGAACCATATCAATGAGAGAAAGTTAACNAAGTCCACAAGAAGCTAGTAACGATCTTATTACATAATTTTGAAGAAGAAAATGTCAAAATTGTCCGTCAAACCTGTTGCGCTGTTTCCTGTTTTTTAAACAAAAGTGACGCCTGTTGACAGCAGTCTATCAATTAAGAGTATTTGTGATAGTTATTATTAATTTCCTGATTGTAATGGATTGAACAAAATTTAAGTGGGTTTTTGTTCCACATTCCACATAGCCAATTGCATTATCTCCATAAGACTCCAGAACTGCACTATAAATTTCCATAAATAAATAGGTATTTTATATAAACACAATAAATTCATTCATTAAATATGTTGATCCTTATTTGACTGCTTTTATACCTCTGATTTCGCCAATATTAAAACAGTCGTCTCTTTTTACATATTCAAAAAATATCAATTTTCGGTAAAATTTCGCTAAAAG
>NW_019424759.1:0-1564 GCF_000390285.2 Anoplophora glabripennis | reverse complement strand
TTAATATAGGCACTTATGTAGATTTGTTACTAATTTTAAATAAAACTAATTTATGTTTTAAAACAATTATTTTTGCTGTTTTAAAAAACGAACGTTATAAAAAAAATAAAAATACTAATCTGATTTTTATGAAATATTTTTTTTAAAATCGTTTCAAGTTTTTACAAACAATTATGTGTTACTATTTTTTAAAGCATTGAATGTATTTAATTTGTGAATCTCAGTGTCTGTGACCTCTGATATTGACCTAGTTTAGCTGAACTATACTGCTGTCACTACATATAGCAAATTTAGGATAATTAAAACATGTAAAGAAATAAGGTAAGTATGTTTCCACTCTGTTTCCTTATTCAGTCACTTCAGTAGCGAGTCGATGCTAGACATATTGAATTAATCAAAAATAAATAAAATAGAAGCACAATTAAACCGTGAACAGCTTAAATGTAAGCAAAATTCCATCGTGTTCCGAACGCTTATGAAGGGCAACGGATATTAGCTACCCCTGGTCTGTTACAGCGCCGCGTTTGAAACTGGCTACTGCCGATTGACTATACATCTAGTATTACATGGATGGAAATGTATAACGAATCACTGTTTCATTTGGGTACATTTTTATTTTAGTTTTCGATTTTATCGGTTTACGAGAGGGTGTTCATAATGTGCCTTTGAGCATTGTAAGTGTATAACCTTAAAAATTTAGTTTTAATTTTCAAGTTTTTGTATAATATTATGGAAAACAATGAAAGTACTATATTAGTACTTTCATATCAGTATAATCATATGATTAGAGCCTTCTTTGTGTAAGGAACAAAGACGATATCAGTTGGATTATCCCGACTTATATGTATCGAATAAGAATATGTTTGTAATATTGGTTCAACATTTATGAGATTATGGGAGCTTTGAACTCCAATACGCTAATGTTAGGCATGAACAAATTTAGAGAATTTGGTACTAGAAATTTTAAACGCCGTGGATGAGGATCCCGGTATCAATATTCGAAGATTTGCCACAAAATTTTACGTACGCAATATGGTGTTTCACGTTTAATATTCTTATAAAAAAGACAACATTCTCTAGCAATACAATTCATTAAATAAAATATGGTAGAATTGAATGTAACAGTTCTTTTAAATACTATAAAATGCAATACTTATATGTATGTTGATACCGTAATTCAATAATATTCTAGACACAATTTGCGCAATAACTGTAACAGGTAATTTTAAGAGGATATTTTATACATCGACCTTTTCTGAGCACCGTTGTTTGAGGTCACAAAAGGTTTAAACATGTGTTTTCACAACGGAATTTGAAAAAAATTAATATTAGTACGTGTTTTTAAAGGTCAAAAATATATTACACAAACTCATTTTTAAATAGATATATAAATTCAAATCAAAGTTCTTTATTATACTAAAGAATGCTTTTATCATATACCAGGCGATTCACAGTGAGTGTCCTATTAGATTATTTCAGAACGTACTTAGATTTCAGTTTTGAAAATTGGCACGCTAGGATTTTTGGGTGAGCTCTATTCAAATATATTAATTTTGTTGCTGTA
>NW_019424758.1:0-1568 GCF_000390285.2 Anoplophora glabripennis | reverse complement strand
TTAATTAATAGGTTTTTCGAAAAATTGATGTAATAATAACTTGACTGGTCCGGTTCCGCTCCTGTTTACTGAATTGTAAGATACCAGTACTCCAGGGAACCAAGGGTTTCTCCTCCGAATTCTTTCGGATAGAACCGATTGACGTGAAACTTAAGACTGTAAGTAGAAAATAGTTCAAGAAATAAAAGGGATATAGTGCCGATGAGTGCTTTTGCCCAGGGGGTGGAAGCTTCTAGGGGTGAAAAATAAAATATTGAAAATAACCTGAGGAATCAATTTTAAGCAAAAACTATAGTATGTACATTTTTCGTTAAGTCAATATTTTTTGAGTTATTGGTGATTGAAATATGTACATTTTTTATTAAAAAAAAGAGGTTTTTCAGTAGTATTTCTCGAATAACTCGGAAGATAGATATTCTATGAAAAAAACATCACGAAGAAAATGAAGCTTTAGAAATAGACAAAGATTGAGTTTTTTTTTTTCATTTACGTAGGTGCAACAGGTGCTGAGATAAGGCTGATTGAAGATAATTTCATGTCTGCCAGAAACTAAATTGAAAGCATTTAACGTAAAATAACTAAAAAAATTCTATTTTTCAAGAACATTAAAAAATCTTTATAATGAACTTGGCCTTAAGTCAGTACAAAAATCAGTACAAAAACTTATGAATTTTTCACGAGATTTAAAATTAAAGATAATCCTTCTAAAATTTAATTTTTTTACGTGCTATCAATATTTTATACAAGTTTAAGCGGTTTAGAAAATTTTTGAAAATATTTCATTTTGATAGAAAAAAAATATTTTAATTCCAAAAAAATAACATATATTTGAAAATAACTTTAAACATAAAAAAGATACGAAAAATTTTCACACAATATTTTATTTTTTTTTATTTGTGTAGGATAAAAATTAACAGAGATGTCGCTGCTACAAGTTTACAGTTGAGGACGAAAGTCATGTTTTCAAACCCAAAAATATTGGTATACTTTGGTTATTCACAACTTTGGAGCATTCATAGGTATACATAATAAAAACATATTATATTATAGAGAACCAATGCAACACAATGTTGATTTCTTGAAAAGCAGGATTATTGAAGCTATTGCCCAAGTAAATGAAGAAATGATACATTCGACCTACGCTGCATTTAGAAAAAGATTGGAGGTGTGTTGAACTTGGCGGACTTCATGTAGAATAGTTTTGTAATGGCGCGTACATACTGATTCTGCTGTGTTCTCAAAATAAATGTTGGATTAATGTTGAGGTTTTTGATCCCCTTGTATAAAAAATAAATTATTAATATGCAAACATGTGTATTTGTTTTTCAATAAACTAATATTTTTTAAACAGAATGGCTTCTCTGAAAGTATTAAAAAATAAGTAGAGTTCTAGAATATCCCAGAATGTCGAGTATTAACTAGAAGACCATGCTTTCATATTTAAACATAAAATTTAATTCCAAGCAATTATCCCCCATTACATTTTCACGTAGCGTTAAGATTTAAGGTACTTTGCTCTTCACTGTTTTTACCTTTTCCAAATTTTTGAACACCCTGTACATTAAATT
>NW_019424757.1:0-1567 GCF_000390285.2 Anoplophora glabripennis | reverse complement strand
AAGAGGACAGGAGAGACGTAGCAGAAGGAAAGTTTCTACGTAAGAAGTTGTGGACAGTAAAAGAAAGAACGGATAGTAGAGATGTATGTATAGATAATAAGTGAATATTTGTAGAGTAGAAATAAGTTAGCGCAGGGTAAATAGAGACTATAAATTTCTATTATTTTGTTTATTATTTGTTATATCAATATAAAATTTGAACCCAGATTACAACAATGTTATTTAATTTTTTTTCAAATTCAATTACAAGTAAAAATTAATTTATGAACCGACTACTGAAATAAGAACTCAAGCGATATCAAATCAGAAAGCTAGCCTGGTAAGTAATAAAATTATATTTTCTAAATGAATAGTCAAAATTTATAATATTTCCACTGGCGCTCAACACTACATAATACATAGAAATACACAAACATAAAAAGAAAAAACTAGTTATCTTAATTGGAGCATCACAATATTTTATTCCTATAGCATAAAAAATACATAAGATATCGACGCTTGAAGTATCCATTTTAGTGAAGAAAGACCTGTCTCGAGCCCTTCGATCCTTTAAAAATTGCAAAAACGAAAAACATCTGTAACATTTAGCATTGTTTTAATTATAGAAACATTTCCATGCTTGCATAAAACAGTATTTAGTTGCTGGAAAACGCTCCTACATAAAATGAAACAAATTAAAATGAAAGGAATTAAAACTGTATATTCCATTTTTGAAAAAAATATCAAAAATTTCTGTTTTCAATTCTTATTTTTTTTTGTTCAATTCTATAACAAAATCAAGTGCAGGACTATCACCTAATGGAAATTAAATAATTATATGCTGTCATATATATTGTATAACTTACATAAACATGTAATTGAAGATATTAATTGCTTCAGATTCAAGGATAAATTCAGTCATCAACTGGACACTGACACGGTTAACATAAGTGTAAGTAGAAACAAAGCCATACGATTTTCTAATATATGGCGAATGCGCTGGTGAATAATTATTTTGCAAACCCAAATATAAATATTTCATTTACATGAAGTACAATACGATTTTCGGCGATAGGCATACAATGCCTAGTTGTTGTCACCGAAGCAACGGAACAACAAAAAAAAAATTAGATGTATTTATATCACCTAAAGTGACTGAATCAGGTTATCATTTTTTAAATTTAAATGTTTGAGGAAAGCTTTGCGAAAGCAGGTAGTTCTATTAGATACAGATATTTTAATTGTGAATTATCTTACACTTAAAAGGTTTTATATTCAAACGATCTTACAGCTCTTGAAATTATATTTAAAATGCTTTTTTGTAGGATACTATAGCTTCAAAATTAATCGAGTTATGGTAAAAAAACCAATGACATTTTTTCGGAGCATT
Source organism: Anoplophora glabripennis (assembly GCF_000390285.2). NCBI lineage: Eukaryota > Metazoa > Arthropoda > Insecta > Coleoptera > Cerambycidae > Anoplophora > Anoplophora glabripennis. Next base: position 198 of record NW_019424757.1, on the reverse strand, counting down.
TTTATATATTACAAATAAAATAAGTAAAAAAATTTAATGTGATTATTTATATGCAACGTAGCAATTTTTTTATGATCGATTATATTTAAAAATAGATTATAATAAAAATATTTTACATTAATATTGGTAAAAGGGTAGTTTATATGAGTTGAAAATGGCAAAAGTAAAATATTGTTTCATAGACAATATAAGGGAATT
>NW_019424756.1:0-1570 GCF_000390285.2 Anoplophora glabripennis | reverse complement strand
AAAAGCAAAATTCAGTAATTTTTAAACGCATAAGTACAAAACAAACTACAACATATGCTACAAATATCCACCACCATTCTCAATGCACGCACGACGTCTTCATATCTAATTTTCGCGCCCTCGCTGGAAAACACCTCAGACACGGTCTAATTCCAGATACCAACTGAATTGTGTATTGGTGGTCAGCTTAGTACCTCGTGTTATTATATTCGCCGCGCGAATTTTAAATTTATTACAACGCTAATTATCAGCTAACTATTTTCTAGAATCAAACATAATGAAGTTCAAAAAAGTGATAAGCATTGTATTTTATGGTATTCTAAACACGCAGTTATGTCAATTTTCCTTAATTAATCGAACTTTTGTACATCAAGTTGGAGATTTTGATAATTTTTTTTCTGGGAAATGGTTGAGTTTAGGACCCATCTCATATAGGGTTTTTTTGTTTATTTTAATGTATTCTATCGTCTGTTAAAATTAAGGCAGTCAAACTTTTAACACCCTGTATACGTGTGGATCAAACTCCGAACATTAAAAAGATATGACTGAAAAATTAACTAACATTAGTTTGTCTATTACATTACTAATTGTAAGTAAACGTAATCCATATTATAAAATAATTACTTTTGCTGATTAAATAAAATGTATATATGTATAATAAATAGTAAATATAAGCAATTACTAATCAGGATTTGATTTTTTTTAATACAAAGCATATCTACTATTTTTTAAAGCATGGTGTTTAGTTTGTGAACTATAAGAAAGATGAAATTTGACAACAATGCATGCCGTACTAGCTAAATAAGTATAATAAGCATAAATATGTTAAAGATGATATCATAATTAATTAATTACTGTAATTATTCAACCAACTTTATATATCTTTCCTAAAACTACAAAATTATTATAAGAAAAGTTAACAAAATTATAATCTGAAAGTCATCTAGTTTAATATAAATCAAAATGTCGGGATAATAAAAAGCGTCACTTTTTGCCTGACTTTCCATTCAAAACCAAGCAAGCTATGAAAAACTGTAATTCTTAATGTAAGGATATATTTGATCAATACAATTTAAGCAGGGATTTTGTTTCCATTTAAGCAAACTGTATAATTTTAGAAAAAGAAAGGATTGTTTTACAAATACATTTAAAGAACAGAATCACAGGCATTCAGGTTTAACAAATTTGCGGAAGTATAATAAAAATTAAATATTGTTTTCAGAAAATCAAAAACTGAGGATAATTTTTTTTTCCTTGAATTATATTTTATAAAAAAAAATCATAATTCGAACTTAGTCAAAATTTATTGAACCACCGGCGAAACTGTCCACAGAGCCGTAAACACACCTAACGCCGACGACCGTCGCGAGACGTCCATAAAATCTGTTTTAAATATTTCCGAACTGGAACACCGAGTGGAACACTAAACAAAGCTGCATTACATAAATCTGAAGATTTCAATTAGATTCCATGACAGACGCGTTAAGACGTTCCCAAAGATCAAAACAGGCCACTTGCCAGAAACCGTACAGAAGATCCACCGATTTTTTCGGATAAATAACCAGAGAAA
>NW_019424755.1:0-1576 GCF_000390285.2 Anoplophora glabripennis | reverse complement strand
TTTAAATCCAAGAAAATACTCTGTCAAGTATTGCAGACACGATTTTAATTTGGAAGGAATCGACAAAAAGCGGAAAATGTGAAAGTGTTAATAAGACAACATTGAAAGAAATCTTATTATATTCTGACAATAATACATACGTCCCACGATTGTGTCCAGAAGACTGAAACCTTATTTATTTGTAAAATTATAATAAAATGTTCTTTCCAAAAGTTGGCATTTTTTCTTAAACCTGATGGTTAAAGTTTATATTTTTTTTTCACATAAGCTGTTGATGAGTAGAAGCAAAATATACAGCTTTTCTAGAATTGTAAGTGGCATTAGTCCTCGAAAAAACTTCATTTGTTAGCACCATCGACGCGTGAGTGTGGAAACATACATACACTTAAGCCTGAAATGCACAAATTAAAAAGGGAATGCATTTGAGGTAAAATGAGATAGAATGCGGGAAGTAAGTAACCTATAGTGATGGTACGGTCTGGAGCGGAAGTAAGGAATAATGAATCTGATATAAATTAGGCATCTAATCAATGAGGTATCTATATGTTAAATTAGATAGATAAGAGTTTTTCTGCCTGCTTATCGTAAAGTATTTTGAAAAATATTGGTATTTACTTTTATAATCCTTTATTTTATTACTTAAATCTCCTCAAAATATTTTAATAAGATGATAATAATAAGCAGAGGCTCCTGGCTGCAAGATGGAGGTCTCAAAAAAAAGCACTCGCAATCAGCGACTTACCGTTATCAAATTTGAACACGTTTTTAATTGATTCTTAAAAAAAAAACTTACCGATATGACAAAGATAATAATATTATTAAATTTTTTCTGGGGTATGCTCCAGGCTTTCTGGAGTGGGCCGTGCACACTCTTGTTCCCCCCCCCCTATCTACGCCCATGATTGTCATCTGTTACTTTATACTTTTCTATTTGTACAGGGTGTCCGGAAATGATGAGCAAAAAATTCAGGGGATAATTCTAGACCGAAAATAAATGCTACCTCTTTCTATAACATTTTTTCCAAAACTGATTATTAACGGAGTTACAGGGTGTTAAAGTTAAATTTTATTTGCAGTTTTCTGCACACTCATAATATTTTGACGAAATTTCGTATAAGGGGGTTTTTCGGGATGAGGATTATAAATTTGCCCACTGTTTTTTCGCATTTTGTAGAGGGCGCCACATACGAGCCTTTATTTTGATTTGAATGGTTCCACCTTTTTTGTGCTACACTTTATGCGAAATTTCACTGAATATTTTTGTTCTCCTAATCTTTTGACATAAAAAATTTATACTTTATTTGTTTCGATAAATCTAACCGTTTTCGAGAAAAACGCTAAAATAACATTGCTTGCATGTGATGAATACGAAATCATTTTAATTTATTTTCTACATTAAACATAGCATGCTTTGGAAAGAAGCGCTTAGTTGCCTTGGAAACAAGATTGTGTAGAATTAGTTTTGACATATAGTAATTTTGTACAAGTTCTTTTGTAGTAATTGGTATCATAAAAATAATAATAGAAATGAACAACAATTAATTACTCTAACGTGGAGTTGCGGGACATGCATTAT
>NW_019424754.1:0-1579 GCF_000390285.2 Anoplophora glabripennis | reverse complement strand
ATTTGTAATATACAGAGTGACAACTTTTTAATTGTCCTATGCAGGTATCTTTCTTATTTTAAAAGTTACAGAAATGGTTAAATGAGCAAAAATGTGTAGAATTTTATGGCGATCACGGATTTGTTTTTAAATTTAGAAGATATTCGAAGAAAATCGATTTTATGCTATTTCTTTTTTTAGTTGTATTTCACTTGTTTTTCAAAATTTTTGGACAAAATTGTGTGGTCTGATATTAAATGATGTGAGTAATCGATTTTTGTTGTGAGTATTAACGTATTTCTAAAAATGTGTGCGTGCTAATATCGTATAATATTGGATGATTTCTTTCTGTGTGTTCTATCAAAAATGAAAACTAATCTATAATTAAAAAGTTAATTTTCCATCTAGCTATACAGGGTGTTAGAAGTTTGACTGCCTTCATTTTAACAGACGATAGAATACATTAAAATAAACAAAAAAACCTTATATGACATGGGTATTAAACTCAATCATTTCCGAGAAAAAAATTATCAATTTCCCCAACTTGATGTACAAAATTTCGATTAATTAAGGAATATTGACATAACTGCGTGCAAAGAATACCATAAAATGCAATGTTTTATCACTTTTTTGAACTTAATGCTTGATTCTAAAAAATAATTAGCGTTGTAATAAATTTAAAACTCGATAAAATTCATGTCGAGCAATGTGACAACGGCGCGGCGGATAACACGAGGTACTAAGCTGTCCAGCAATACGCAATTCAGTTGGTATCTGGAATTGGATCGTGTCTGAGTGTTATTTTCTTACAATTATTTCCTTTTCTTGAGGTGTTTTCCAGCCAGTGCGCGAAAATTGGATTCGAAGGTGTCGTGCATGCATCGAAAATGGTGGTGGACATTTTGAGCATATGTTGTAGTTTGTTTTGTACTTGTGCGTTTAAAAATTACTGAATTTTGATTTTTGTAAGTACCTAAATTATTTTTAATACGTCTGATTATTTAAATGACGTGAATCTTTGGGTACTTTAATTATATATTTTTCAAATTCATAATTCGATTAAAAGTCACGATCCTGTTTTAAGAGATTCATAATTACTTAAATTCGAGCTAATATTTAAGCACAACACTATCTTCGTACTACAAAATCGAGAAATTTTATTTCATTTATTTAAAAACTGGAAAAGAATTGTCTAAAAATTTTCTAAATGTTTCACAATAATAGTTGTTTACATTTTTTCCATAGGACAAGTGCCGCGTGCACACGTGGTATGCAGCGTTAAGGCATAGCGTTAAGCATAGCATAGCGTTAAGGCGTAGCGTTAAGGTATGCGCTATTGTCATATTGTGATGAAATTCCCCAATATTAGTACTCACTGTATTGTGAAAACTGTTAATCTTACGCCCCTATAATATACAACTTTTTTGAAAGTATAAATTACTCAAATAAATGATTTAAAATATGTTTTTTACGTTTAAGTGCCAATCTTATCATTTTTTCTAGTATTTTACAATTGTGTGAGTGTTTTGAATTCTTAATTAGTAAGCAGATTAAATTTGAGTGCAAATTAAAATAAAAATAATAATAAATATGATTTTTT
>NW_019424753.1:0-1570 GCF_000390285.2 Anoplophora glabripennis | reverse complement strand
GTTAGTAAAAATGTCATAATAAAAAAAACATTTTATTTTAAGATGTGTGTAAGACACACGAAACAGCGAACACGCCGACCGCAGTCGCAAATCCAAGACCGGCAGCTACAGAGCCAACTCTAGTAAATGAATCGCAAAAACATTTAAATTAATTTTACCCATTACGTCCCATCCAATGTGACATTTCAACGCAATGCCATGTGAAAGGTCCTCCGCGCGATTTTTAACGATTGGTAAAAATGCCGATCGGTAAAACGACGATCGTGTGGAAGAGACGTAATACTCATTAAATTTTGTTTTAAAATTGGTAAAAGTTTTACCGAAACGTTTCAATTGATGAACCTAGTTTATTATTGGCAGACTCGTATACAAGTAAAAACGATCCTGATGAGTAACATGTTGGCCAACCACAATCCGTGATCACCGCAGATTCCATCAAAACTGTGGGTGAATTCATCATAAATCTGACAAAATCTTCATTGAAATTCATGGAATTGGAATTGACTATTTCAAAAACATCAATTTATCGCATTTTGGTCGAACATTTGGGTAACTGAAAAGTGTTTGCACGGTTTGTTCAACATTGACATCATTGAGGAGACCAAAAAGTAGAGAAGCTTACTTTACACCATTGTGACATGATGAAATGTTGTGTTTTCAATATGATCCGGAAACCAAGCACCAAAGTGCCGAGTGGAAGGCGCCACACTAACCAAAACCCAAAAAATATTGTTTGGACAAGTCAAAAGTGAAAAAATTGTGTTGATTTGCTTTTACGATTTCAAGGGCTTTGTTCACCGGGCCAAACCGTTAATGTACAATTCCATCTTGGCGTTTTGAAATGTTTGGTGTATCGTGTTCATCGTACTCGGCCAAAATATCGCGCAGAAGGGAGTTGGTCTTTGTTTCGCGATAATGCACCATCTAATCAATCGACACTTGCAACCAATTTTATTACTAAAAATCGCATTTTCAATCCAAAAGGATTAGACTGACATTCCGAACGACATTGTACGCGGAGCGCAAATGGCTCCATCTGTCGTGCTGACTCCCAACTGTACCATTCAAATGGCTATAGTAGGAAGCGACCTGCTATATTGCCAGGTACTTTGTTGCACGACTGCCGCCCACAGAGGTCGAAACACAATGTATTTAATTGCCAGTGTTGCGAGAAACAACTACTCCAGGGGCTATATGCCCCGACCGCCATTGAATTATACTCGCAACACCTAGTGCAACAGCTAGGATCGTTCGTCAGTTTAACCCACTAGGCACAGACCGGTTTCGGATTTAGTCATCATCAGTGTGTCATAGGTGAGACAACCGACAAATGATCCAGCCGTTATACTGCCGTATCCTCACGACAAAGAGTACATTGTATGAGAAAAAAAATTCTGAAGGACATCCCGGTCGAAAACGCTCATTCGAAATGCTTTTAGACCGTGCAAATCACTATATTGAGTCAGAAAGTGTTTTGTCCATAAAACTTTTTGTTATACTTTGGGACACACTTTGTATAATATTTTTGGAACTGTACAGAACTGTATTGTTGGAACAGTGGAAAAAAATA
>NW_019424752.1:0-1594 GCF_000390285.2 Anoplophora glabripennis | reverse complement strand
GGAATACGATTCAACTGATCGATTTAAAAAAGTACAGGTCTCATGGACATGTTTTGAGTTTAAAAAGAAACTACAAACATTGGTACTTTTCGCAATATTTGCAAAGTAGTCGTTGATTTTCCAAAACAGCACTTTTTCAAATGCTGAGCATAATTTTTTTTTCGTTGTATGATCATGAGACAACGATGATAAAAAAAAGGTGACTTTTCACTCAATAGCTGATATCAATGAGAAATAATCGTACAGAAAACAAAAAAAACAAAATGAAGCTGATGAATCAGACTAAATCACCTTGGCATTGATTAAACGAGTCCATGTGCAGTTTAAAAAAAAATGAAATATTTGCCTTCCATCATTTTTTTAATTGCGCCGAGAGTAATGCTCAAAAATATTTTTCATATCAAGATTTCAAAACTAGAATCTTCAAGCTCCTGTTGGTCGTAGAGGGTGCTTTTTTTTTAAATTGAATTTTTTTGCCAGCTATACGTTGCATCTAATTTCGGTGAGGTAGCATAAATAGCAACAATTTTATTCAAATTGTTTATAAACGAAAAATGCACGGTTTTTCAATTCACAAATTGAGAATGTTAATGTCAAAAAACGGTGATATTTTTTAATAGGTCGCTTAATTACGTCTTTAAGATTACAATGACGCTTTCAGAATCATGTTTGGTTGAAAATTAACGCCTGCACAGAGGCTGAAAGTTCATAACTTTTGGAGCCTCCGTTATAAACAAATTGAATTGTGCGAAAACTATTGCACCTACAGCGCCCACCTTTGGCACACTTTTAAAGTATGACAAAATTTTAACAATAAATGCGATAGTTATAAACAAATTAAAAAATGGGAACTTTTTTTGTTTTTTTTCAATAACTTTTTTGTTTATTAACCGATTTTAATTTAACAAGTCTCATTTTGTAGATAATTTTATTCCCTACAGGCTGTATGTGAGTCATTTTTCGCTAAAATTGATGGTTTTCCCTGCAATGTGAAAAAACTGTTTTCCTCACTTATTTTTTTAAATAGAAAAGTTAGCTAATAAAAGTTTTTGACTCACGAGATGAGAAATGTCTTGTATTATGTTCCTTTAGACAATTTTACAATAATCTCGCGGATAGGAATTTTTTCGAATTTCTCTTTTTTTTCGCTATTTTTCCTAGTCTATATATCTTGTAGATTTTAGGTATATTTGCCACTTTTTTGTTTTTATATAACTTTAACTTTTGTACTGTACTAAAGTTTAGCACATTTCTTATTTATATTGTTGTAACTAAACTTCTGCAAAAAATTAAGGGAGCAAAAAAATTTTTCGAATTATTAGTGATTTTTCAGAATGCTGTATCTCAGTTAAAAATAATGGTATCAAGGTTTTAAAAAAAGCATTTTAAAGCGCCGAATGTCTAGTTTCCAGATTTCTTAGCTCAAAATTTTTAGGAGCGACAGTCATCGCGAAATTCTAAGAAATAAGACTAAACAAAATTTCGTTATTTCAAAATAAAGGAAATTACGGTATGGAAAGAGTACATCGCTTCAAAAATGACTCAATATTTTTATCTTGAGTTGTTAAAAAATAAAGAAGAGTAAATTTTCAAA